>NW_007726310.1:449180-468992 GCF_000696425.1 Galeopterus variegatus | reverse complement strand
GGGGGGGGGAGGCTTCGGGGAGGGAGGAGAAAGAGGAAGCTCTGATGAGCCGCTTCCTTCTCTCACGGCAGCCCAGCGCCCCACTTCCTCCTCTTACTTCTATTTTCTTTGGGTGTCCTTAACCCTTCAAGTTGCCTGCACCCCTGCTGTGAAGACGGGCACCTCGGCCCCCACCTTTCTGCAGGAACCTTCCTGGAAACGCCAGCCCATCCAGACTTGGAGCACTGCTCCTGCAGCCTCGGATCCGGCTTCCCACCTGCCCTCGCCAGCACCGGGGCTGGCCGTGGCCCGGCCCCGGGAGGAGCGGGGTGCTTCTGCCTCCAGGCTCAAGGCCCTCTTCTCGCCTCCTCCTCTTCCCCGACGGACGACACGACAGACGTTCTTATACCGAGAGTTGGAAGGACTCATCAGGGAATCCCAGAAGTCACTGCACTTCCCCGTGCCTCAGTTTCCTCATTTACAAAATAGGGATAAAAGAAGGTTGGCTACCGCCTACAGCCCTTGCAATGGAAGAATAACACGTTATTTCAGGGTTAACGGAGGGCAAGGCTGAAGTCTGCGCTTCCACACTGAATGGGACTTTGTGTCACAATATCTGCTAGAGGCGTGCAACTTCGGCCACAGGTCATACGTCGTTGGGCCAAAACCACAGCCCTACCTGAGGCTTTGTGAGATGTGAACAATAGCTTTTCTTTTCCTGACTTAAAAAAGCAACTTCTCCCAAACGGATAGAAACAGAAAGTACCCCTGGAGGAACACAGAGGATGGTTCCAGCCGGGGGATGGAAAGGCGCTCAGAACCCACCACGTGCCTCTCCTGCTCCTCGTCCACCGCCCTACCCCCCACACCACCATCCCACAGATGAGAGCCAGAGCCAGGAGGACTGTGCGAGGACACACCGAAGGTCACCCTACTTGATAAGGGTGGGCCGTGACTCTAGTCTTCTGTCTCCCCACTTTTTCCACCAGAATATGCTGGCATCCGGGAAAGAAGAAGCGGAAAGGCGGAGACAGCATGGAGGTGGCCAGAGAGGGGAAGAACTGCTCTGGAATCAGGAATGGAGCAGCAGGAATGACAGTGTGTGCCACATCGAAATGTTGGGGTATGAGAGCACTTTGAAAGGTGAAGAAACTGCTAGAGAGTTAGGGGTTGTTTGACTTCTGCCCTATCCTGGTGTTCCTAAAACTGAAGGTGGAGGGAAGGCACAGCGGAATGGCTCCTTAGAGCTCACTCCCAGGACGCTGAGCATCCCACGAAGCCACCTCGTCCTAGCGGGCATCTCTTCTCCACCAGCATCAGTGACCCAGATGTTGAGCTTGCACGTTATTCTCCGCTCAGACCCCGAGTTCCGCCTGAGTCTCCCTGTCCCTAGAGGGCAGACCAGCAACCGGATCGGATCAGCACCTGACACCTGTTGGCCAGGACTTAGAAGGAAGGCCACCCAAGCACATTCTTCTGCCTCTTCTACTCCCCACCTCCCCAAAGCGACTTGAAAGACTCTGAAAGATCCTTTCGCTCATTAGGGGCCTGATTACCTACAACTTTGTACAGCTCTTTTGTTGCTTTATTTAAAAATATATGTCTATTTGTAATCGCTCTCCTTCCTTTCACCACCTGATATTTTCAAAGAGGAGGCTCCCCCTGTCTCCACTTCCTCATCTTACATTTATTCTTCGGTCCTCTGAAAAAAGGTCACCAGGAAAACCCCAATGCAAAATCCAATGGTCTCCTTTTCTTACCTCACTGCTGCATTCGATGCCACCCCTCCTTGAAAATTCCCCCTGGGCTTCTTCTTCACTTCTGACCACTATTTATGTTTTCTTTTTCTGACTTCATTTTCACCATCCTTCCTTAAACATCAGAATGCCTGAGGTTTTATACGAGGCTGCTTCTCCTCTCCCTGGACAACCTCATCCATTTCCATCGCACTGATCCCTCCCAAATTTATAGCCTGACTTCTCTCTTGAGCTCCAGATCTATCATTCCAAGTGCTTACTGCACACCTGTAACTGGGTAACCAATCCACAGGAACCTTAGTCACTCCATGTCCTAAAATAAATTCCTCATTCCCCCCCCCCAATTCCTTCTCTTGCCTTCCCTATCTCAGTTGACGTTTTTACTATTCACCCAGTTTCAGTGCTAGAGATCTTGCCAAACAAGTAACATATCCAGAATATGTAAAGAACTCCTTCAATTAAAAAGTAATAATAACAAACAATCCAATTTGAAAATGAGCAGAAGACTTGAACAGACACTTTACAAGAGAAGACATACGAATGGCCAAGAAGCACACAAAAATGTGCTCAGCATAATTAGTCATTAGGGAAATGCAAATTAAAACCCCAAGTTACCATTTTACACTTATTAGAATAGCTAAACTTAAGACCGGCAACACCAAATGTTGACAAGGATGCGGAGCAACTGGAACACTCATATATTGCTTGTAGGAGTGAGTGTAAAATGGCACAACTTTGGGAAACTGTCAGTGTCTAATAAAATTAAATATACATCTTGGGCCGGCCCGGTGGCACACTGGATAGTGCGCCGCTTGGGAAGCACGGCGGCGCTCCCGCCCGAGGGTTCGGATCCCACGTACAGACCGGCTCCCGCTCACTGGCTGAGCGAGGCGCGGGAGCAACACCGAGGGTTGCGATCCCGTTGCCGGTCCCCGGCCCGGTACGGGGGCAACACTGAGGGTTGCGATCCGTTGCCGGACACGGAAAAAGACAAAAGACAAAAAAAAAAAAAAAAAAATTAAATATACATCTACCTCTGACACAGCAATTTCACTCTTACATATATATACGACATAAATGAATGTATATGTCCACACAGAAAAATGTATATGAATGATTACAGAAGATGTATTCATAATAGCACCAAACTGGACTCAACCCAAATATCATTAATCATGGAATTTTTTAAATTGTGGGATAGTAATACCATGGAATGCTATTCAGCAGTAAAAAGAAATAAATTACTGATATATGTATTAACATGGATGAATTTCACAAACATTATGTTGAGCAAAAGAAGCAAACACAAAAGAAAAAGTACTTCATGGTTGTATTTATATGAAGTTCAAGAACCAGCAAACTAATCTATAGTGACAGGAGTCAGAATGGTGGTTATCTTGGGGAAGGGGAGCAATTCAACTGGAAAGGTGGCATGAGTGAATATTCTGGGATGATAGGTACATTTCTAGATCAGGGTGGTGGTTAAATGGTGTGTACATATGAAAAAGTTATTGAGATGTTCATTTAGAAGTTGCATATTCTATATTGAGTGCAATAAGTCAGGCACAGAAAGAGAAATACCACATGTTCTCACTTATTTGTGGGAGCTAAAAATAAATAAATACACACAAAAATGGGGGGAGGGCGGGGAAAAAGACACAACAATCACAATTCCTTGAACTTGTTAAGACAAGTGAACAGATATGATGTTGATGGGTGGGAGGGGGGAGAAGTAGAGGGGAGGGAGGAATTGGTAAAGGGATGCGAAAATCAACTACGTTGTATATGATAAAATTAAATTAAATTTAAAAAAAGAAGTTGTATATTCTGCTCTTTTAATTATATTTCTTACATTAAACATGTGGGAAAAGAAAGTCCACATTGGGCTTTTATATCTCCATACCTTCCTCACTCTGATCCCTCTGCTGAGAATGCTCTCTCCACTTATTTACTTGACCGATTACTTACTGTATATTCATCACAACCAGCAGAACCACTCTCCTGCTACTCATGGATAAATATAGTCTCCCTCTGATAAAGATGAGCAAACAGACAAAATACAAAGACACAAAAATACAAAAAGATTAGGCTTTCAAAAGGAAGGGACGTGATCAGAGAAAATTAGCATCTTTTGAAACTAAATTTCCACAAAAGAAGGAGAAAATTTGTTTTAAAAATTTCCCATTCAGGTTTTTAATAATATTTGACAAGATATTGCCCTTTATAAATATAGTGGATTGAATAATTAAGAAATTACAAGCTGAGATTGGGAAACATTTTGGGCTTGCTAAATGTAAAGCTCTATGGGAACAGCGAACAGAAGATGGGAAGCTGAAGAAAGTGGAATGTGTGAACTAGAATACAAGGTTGAGAATTTATCTTAGAATTCAGAGGAAAACTGTAAGAGAAAAGTTGAGCTGTGATGGCTAGAGTATAGAGATCTAATATATGTATAATAGGAATTCCACAAGCAGAGAGAGGGAAAAAATAAAATATGTATAATCTGGTCAGTTAGCTCAGATGGGAGAGCATGGTGCTGATAACACCAAGGTCAAGGGTTTGGATCCTCATAGCAGCCAGGCCCCATGCGCGCACACACACACACACACACACACACACACACACACACACACATGGCAGGAGAAATTTTTTCTGAACTGAAGGAAGAGTTGCATCTTCTACTCAATCTTACTTTTCTATTAAGATACAAGTTACCAAAAATTAACTTAAGAAAAGACACATCTGGATAGACCAATAACCGTGAAATTTTATAAATTATCAAAGAACTTCTCTCTTGAAAGTCTTCATGTCTTGGTAGTTACATGAATGGCTTCTATCAAAATTTAAAGGACAGGTTTGTACTATGCTTTTAAAAATTGCTACAATGGGGGGAGGGAGGTTTTGGTAATGGGCCACAATAATCAACCACATTGTATATTGACAAAATAAAATTTGGGAGAAAAAAAATTGCTACAATGAAGAGTAGAGTGTGCTATCTTTCCTGTAAGAAAGAAGAGAATATA
This sequence comes from Galeopterus variegatus, assembly GCF_000696425.1. Taxonomy (NCBI): domain Eukaryota; kingdom Metazoa; phylum Chordata; class Mammalia; order Dermoptera; family Cynocephalidae; genus Galeopterus; species Galeopterus variegatus. The sequence goes on along the minus strand of NW_007726310.1, from coordinate 464,233 downwards.
AGAAAATATTCATGTATCTGCTCACAGGTGCAAAAAAGAAATACAGGAAGGATAAACAAGAAATTAATGAGACCGGTAACCTACAGTGGGTAGATGGGGATGGCATGCAGAGACTGGGGGGTTGGGAAGGGGGTAGAAGATATGGGAGAAATGAGATTCTCTGAGTATTTTTTTTTTTTTGTATAATTCTGACATTTAGAACCATGACATTTCACATATCCCCACCTCCCCACAAAATAAATAATTAATTAGAATAAATTTGGATGTGGTAGGAACCCAAAATGGAATACAAGCAGTAACAAATGAACCTAACTCTATTATAAACGAATGATATAACCATACTGAGGAGGGTGGAGACAAAAAGAAGTAACGCAAGGAACTTAGGAAAACCATATTTTGACTACTTACTGCAGAGCTAAATACAAAAAGAACCGTACTGCATTGTGTTAATGTTGTTGCTTAAGGATCTGCCCTCTGGTTGATAAATCTGTTTCTCAAAGGGGTATGGGTTAGCAATTCCAAAACTCTTTTGTGTGTATTCTAAGATTGAACAAGTAAGTAAATGTACTGTAAATAATGAGAGCCATGTTTTTCAATGTTGGCAAAACAAGTTACAAATGAGGGAAGGTGGAAGGCTAGAATTCATCTTGTGGTGTCAGACTGGAATTGAAGGTATCAGTATGGACTCATGGTTTTTAAGGGATAGATACATATGTAGATATGTAGACACAGACATATGTGTATTTGCCAGCTCTATGCTTGAGGGAGCCTAGAGGTAATGATCTCCCACTAGCCGAGAGCACATCTAGCTCCCAGATCTTCGTTTCTAAATATCATTCTGCAATTAAAGGAACCAAGGCTCCTTGGAAAAATGGCTGATTGAAGGGTTGAGACAGGGTAAGAACAAGATGAATCTAGAACAATTTGTGGCACTAGAAAGTAATGAAGTGCTCGAAAAATGATTGAGGCTTGTCAAAAGAACACAGGGGACGGCCCCGTGGCGCACTCGGAAGAGTGTGGCACTGGGAGCGCAGCAATGCTCCCGCCGCGGGTTCGGATCCTATATAGGGATGACCGGTGCGCTCACTGGCTGAGCGTGATGCGGGTGACACAAAGCTAAGGGTTGCGATCCCCTTACCGGTCACGAAGGACAAAAAAAAGAACACAGGATCCAACTTGAAGGGGCTCCCCGTGGCCAAATCTAGAACAAGTTGAGTAACAAAATATATTTTGATAGTTATGGGTTATAGCTCATAGAGTAAAATAAATATCCATGAGTCCATCGTGACATAAAAAATTGAGTAAATAAATAAGTGGAGGAGAAACAACAGCTCTTCCTTACAGGAGAATTCCAATAAATAAATGTAGAAAGAATGATGGAAGTAGAAAATCAACATTTAGTACACATCACAGTAATAATTTTTGCAGGCAACGATCATCAATAGATGCTAAATGTAGTGGGCAAAGTATAATGATAAATGATCCTGTGTCTGAATGTTAGTGTCCCTGCAAAATTCATATGTTGAAACTTTCCCCCCAAAGTGATTAGAAGGTGGGATGTTTTGATTAGAAGTGAGGGTGGAGCCCTTATGAATGGAACTAGTGCTCTTATAAAAGAGGACCGTGAGAACTCGTTTACACCTCATTATCTGAGGCATCATATAAGGACACAGATAGAAGGGGTTGTCTCTTAGGGACAGGACCTCACCAGACACCAAACCAGCTAGTATCTTGATCTTGGACTTCTCAGCCTCCAGAACTGCGGGAAATGAATGTTTGTTTCTTATAAGCTACCTAGTTTATGGTATTTTTGTTATGACAGCCCCAATGGACAAAGACCATTGGGATATTTGCTTAGTCTTAAAGTAGCTCCCCACAAGATACTTACTAGTTACAAATAGAAAATAGAAACTTTACAGTGGAGAAACCAGGCAGACACTCCCTTAATCAAGTGAACAAAGTTAGCATCACCATGGTGAGACATAGCAACCTCATTCATTCATGATGTGATGCACTGAGAGGCACATCATTTCTGTGGGATTCTTGACAAAAGTGTCTTACCTCGATCTAATCATGAGAAAACACCAGACTACCTCAAATCGAGGGTCATTCTACAAAATCTTCAACAGTGTCGAGGTTGGGAAACAAAGACTGAGGGATGTCACAGACTGCCACACAACATTTACATGTAATGAGGGATTCTGGCTTGGATCCTGGACCATGAAAAGGACATTTAGTGGGACTATTGGCAAAATTTGAATAAAATCTGTAGATTAGTTAATAGCATTTTATCAATATTAATTTCCTGCTTTCAGTAATCATGCTATGTTATGCACAATGCTAGTATTTGGAGAAGTGGTTGAAAGGTTTATGAGGACTCTATGTTTGCAACTTTTTTTTGTAAATCCAGAATTATTTCAATATGTAAGCTTAAGCAAAAATGGAAAGTTGCAAATCTTACAAACTTTTGAAAAACTTTCTGTTTTGTTTTAACCTGACACTGAAACTGAGAAAGAAAACTATGGACAAATTCTTCTCTGTGGTACAGATATAAAATCTGAAATAAAATAACTGCAAGTTATATCCAGCCTTTAATTAAAATAGTAATATGCTGTGGTAAAGCAGGATTTGTTCAAGGAATGCTGGCATCCTGGATGAGCCTAAAGGATGCAGACATATTTGATGCCTCAGCTGGATTTGTCACCCAGAGGCATCTGCTGTGTGCATTGATCTGGTTAAAAGTCAGGGGCCTGCGAGGAGGGGCTTATGGGTGGGCCCTGGGGTGTGAGATGAGGAGTGGCCTCCAGTGGAAGTTCCAGAATGTCAACATAGGAGGGAGGCTTAGGGTCCGATGGATAGGTCACCATTTTAAATTTTACGTTGGACATTTTGGGAGGAGCTGGTGGAGGTGGGGCCAAACTGTATCCCCTCCCCTCCCAAGCCAGTCTCTTAGAGGTGTTACTTAAGGGGGTCTGGGCTTTGTCCCAAATCAGCTTCACAGGTTGGAATCTGAAACTTATGGGGAAAGAGCTTCAAGGAAAAGCAAAAAGACCCATTTGCATTAGGGTCTTCGAGGCCTGGGGCACAGCAGCAAAAGCACCCGAGTGAGAGGACTGGAGGAACACAGTGCTGGGCCCTGATAGACTTGGGGTAAAGCATTGCTTTGACACTGCAAAGCCTTGCACCCTGGGGAGCACAGGGAGCCCTGCCTGGCACAGACACAGCTGTGAGACAGCCCTGGGCACCCCCAGAAATAACTGGGGAGGCTTTAAAGGAAGCTGGAGGACCTGAAGCAGGGATCAGAAAAATATCCCCAAGGGCCCGACAGGTCAAACTCACAGAAAGAATTGGTGAGCTGGCGTTCACTTAATATATTCTGGCACTTCACAATAACATTGTTTATACTCTGTGCCTCCTGAAATAAACCCTATTGAAATTTCAGCACTTTTTTATTAATTTTTCCAGTTCAATAAGGTTTTCTTTGTCCGAATGGCTTTTTCATATTCTTCTTATGATTTCTTTCCTGACAGCATCTTACATCTTATTCTTTCAACAGACACTCCCTGCATATTAAACATATAGGAATATTTTTCACTTCCACCAGGAAACATGCTTGCCCCCATTTCTCTTGGAGCACAGAGCTTTCTTGGCCTTTTTTATTTTTTCCACATTTGCTAGACATAATTGTAAGAGCTATTTCATTTTCACCTAATTTCAATATAAGAAAAACAATTGCACAGTACAAAAACTGGCAACTGTCCCCTGACCCTACTGTCTGAGAAACAATAGGGTATGGAGACAAAGAGGTAAATGAGGAGACCTCTAAAGGGGGCCCCTGGGGCCCAACCCAGCCCACTGTGGCCATGTGGGATGCAGGACTGGTATGGTCAGATCATAAGATTTTTAAAGAGAAACCAGAAATTGGATTTCTTATCTGAAATCTCCTGACTTTTAAATGTTGGCAAGTAATTCAAAACAGTATTCTTAAACCCCTTGCAGGCCAAACTAGACACGACTTACTAGCTTTCAGTTTTTGACATCTGTTCTATATTATACAGGTGGGAGCAGGCACCAGTGAACCCTGAGTTATTTCTGTTAATGTGAGCTAATTGCTTCCCACTGGCTGGACGACATTTAGTTTATACAAAGAGGGATCAATGTAAGAGTTTATTAATGTTGTTCATCACATGAATAGGACATAGGAGAAAAACTGTATAATTATCCTGATAAGATGCCCCTTGATGAAAACTCTAAGTGACTAGGAATAAAAGAAGACTTTGTCAACGTGATAAATGATGTCTATCTCAGTCCAACAGACAATATGATACCTAATATGTCCTGGAATGAAGAACAGATATAGTCCTTAACAACAAAGGCATTCCTATAAAAATGCAGAGCCAAACAAGGATGCTCGCAACCATGAATAGTTTCCACAATATTCTGAAATTGAAGGTAAAACAATAAGAGGCGTAAATTTGGGAAGAAAAACTCAAGTTTATTATTATTTGCAGATGATATGATTGTCTACCTGAGAAACCCTACATAATGGGCTGGGTAATGTTGAGGACTAATAAAGTTTAGAAAAATAACTGTACACACAAATAAATATATGAACCTCGATAATTTTCTATAATTTCCAGCAATGACCAAATAGAAAATATAATAGAAAATAGAGCTCATTCACCCCAGCAACAAAAATGACTAGGCACAGGAAATTCAAGGGATCCAGAACAGCCAAAACAATCTTGAAAAAGAACAAAATTGAAGGACTCCACTTCCTGATTTCAAGACTTACCACAAAGCTACAGTAATCAAGATGACATGGTACTGGCATAAAGACAAACATATATATCAGTGGAATAAGCTTGAGAGTCCAGAAATAAGCCCTCACATTTACAGTCAATCAATTTTTGATAAGGGTACATACTAAGACAATTTAAAGGGGGAAAGAGTTGTCTTCTCAACAAATAGTGCTGACAGTGGTGTGTTGGACTTGCAGAGAGAAAGAACAGACCTAGGGTTGCTGGGGGGTGGGGGGTAGGGAGAGTTTGGGGGGACATGGAATAATTGTGATTTGTGGTGGTGGGCATGCTGATAGCACTGATCTGATCATCACATCTCAGACGCAGGTGCTGATGGTCAGCTCTATGCCCCATAAATATGTATAATCAATTAAAAAAAAATGGAACCTACAAAGACTAAATCATGAAGAAATAAAAAAATCTGAGCAAATGTCAAAACAAAATGAAACAAACAGACAAAAAATGATGCTGAGACAACTGGATATCCATATACAAAATAGTAAAATTGGGTCCACATCATACACCACATACAAAATGGATCAAAGGCCTAAATGTAAGAGCTAAAACTATAAAATGCGTAGAAGAAAGTACAGGTGTAAGTCTTTGTGACCTTGGGCTAGGCAATGATTTCTTAGATATGACATCAAAAGCACAAGCAACAAAAAAGAAAAAGAAAGTGGATGTCATCAAAAGCAAAAATTTCTGTCCTTCAAGGACACCATCAAGAAACTGAAAAGACAGCCCACAGAATGGGAGAATTTTTTTGCAAATCATATATAGTATAAGGGATTTGAATTTAGAATATGTCAAGACCTCCTACAACACAATAATGAAAAGACAAATACCCAATTAAAAATGGACAAAGGATATGAATGGACATTTCTCCAAAGAAGATATACAAATGGCTAACAAGCATGTGAAAAAATGCTCGACATCATCAGAGAAATGCAAATCAAAACCACAATGGAATACCACACATTATAATCAGAAAAGCAGATAATAACGTGTTAACAAGGATGTGGAGAATTTGGAACCCTCACACCTACGCTGCTAGTGGGAACGTAAAATGGCACAGATGCTTTGGAAAACAGTCTGGCAGTTCCTCAAAAGGTTATGCATACAGTTAACATATGACCCAGCAAGTCTACTCCTAGTATATACCCAAGAAAAATGAAAACACATGTCCACACAAAAACTTGCATGTGAGTGTTTAGAGCAGCATTACTCATAATAGCCAAAAAGTGGAAACAACACAAATGTCCATCAACTGATGAACGAATAAATAAATGTAGCATGTTCATACAACGTCATATATTTTGGCCATAAAGAGAAATGAAGTACTGATGATACATGCTGCGATGTAGCTGAACCTTGAAACAACTATGCTGAGTGAAAGAAGCCAGTTACAAAGGACCACATATTGTATGATTTTACTTAAACAAATTGTTCAGAATAGACAACTCCATAGAGACAGAAAGTAGATTGATGGTTGCCTAGGGCTGGGTTCGTTGGGAAAAAACAGGGATCAAATGCTAATGGGTATGGGATTTCTTTTGAGGGAGATGAAAATATTCAAAATTTGACTGTGGTGATGGTTGCATAACTCAATATACTAAAAACCATTGAATTGTACACTTCAAAAGGGTGAATTGTATGGTATGTAAATTATATTTTAATAAAGTTGTTATAAAAATTATAAATTTTATTATGGGATACAAAAGAAGCCTTGCATAAATGGAAAGATATTTTATATTCCTGGATTGGAAAAGGGCACAGTTGGGCCGGCTACAGTGCGCCGCTTGGGTGCACGGTGGCGCTCCCGCCGAGGGTTCGGATCCCACATACAGACCGGTTCCTGCTCACTGGCTGACCGAGGGGCGGGCGCAACACCGAGGGTTGCGATCCCATTGCCGGTCCCGGTCCGGTGCGGGCGCGACACTGAGGGTTGCGGTCCATTGCCGGACACGAAAAAAGACAAAAAGGGGAAAAAAAAAAAAGAAAAGGGCACAGTCATGTGCCACAGAACAATGTTTCTTTCAACAATGGACCACCATACAATGGTGGTCCCATAAGATTATAATGGCTATACAATATAGCCTAGGACTGTAGTAGATTGTACTGTCTAGACTTGTGAATGTGCTCTATGATGCTCAGAGGACAACGAAATTGCCTAATGTATCCCCATGGTTAAGTGACACACGACTATTATAAAAGATATGTATTCTTTCCCAATTGAGTAAATAAATGTAACATAGTTTCAACCAAAAGCCAAATAAGGCTTCTGGCGGGGGTGTGGTGTGGTGGTGGGGGGTCGTCAGGGAAGAAGATTGAAAAATAATTGTGTAAGAATAGCCAAGAAACTTTTTCAAAGGATTAGTAATGAGGAAGTAGTGGCCACCTGAGATATGACGATGTTCTATAAAGCCACAGAGTTAAAGCACTGTAGTACTGATGTAGAAAGTACAACAGATCAATGAGACTAAATTGATCGGCCAGAAACAAAGACTAGTATCTGAATGAATTTAATATATATTGAAGAAGATGGGATCAGTTATTCAATAAATGGGCTAGGACCACTAACTAAACATTAGGGGAAAAAAGTAAGTGTGCTTTCTATCTCAAATCTTATACCACAAAACATTCCTGACTGATTAAAGATCCGTATATGGACTTCTAATCAAGATGGCAGAATAGACGGTCCCCGGCATCACCCTCTCCCACAATCAACCTATTTACAACTATTAAAAAGCAATGACAGCCAAGCTGGGGCCACTAGAGCTCAGGGGAAGAGGAGGAGAGACCTACGGAGTGCATGGAGACAGGAGAAGCCACGATGAGAGAAAGAAGGGACCACTCCCACCATTTGGAATCCCGGCCACTTCAAGGCTGGAGCTGGTTAGTGCATGGAGCAGGAGCTGACAAAAGCGGCAGCTGTGCCCTTCCTATGAAGGTGCTTCGAGGCTGCAGGGGAGAAGAGGAGCTTGGTGGCCCTCAAGCCAGCAAGACCACTAACAGGGTTCCTGTGGAGCCACATAAGAGTGAGAGGCCATAGACAACTGTAAAAAGGAGCCACTCAGAGGCCAGTGAGTCATCACAAGGGACTGGCATATGGTCTGTCCCATGGGAAGTGTTTGGAGCATGGGCCGTGGGGGGAGATGGGCCACTGGGGGAACACTGGAGCACAGCAAGGACAGCTGATGTGCCTCCCAATCAGCACAGGCCCACTCAGAGGAGACTGGTCAGGAATATAGAGCTGCAGGGGGTGCAGTTTGATGAAAAGACTCAGTCCCAGGGCCGGCCCGGTGGCGCACTGCTACAGTGTGCCGCTTGGGAGCATGGTGGCGCTCCCGCCAAGGGTTCGGATCCCACGTACAGACCGGCCGCTCACTGGCTGAGCGAGCTTCGGGTGCAACACCGACGGTTGTGATTCCGTTGCCGGTCCCGGTCCGGTACGGGCGCGACACTGAGGGTTGCGATCCGTTGCCGGTCACGAAAAAAGACAAAAAAGGAAAAAAAAAAAAAAAAGACTCAGTCCCAGACCAGAGTTTCTACACAACCCAGGCATACCAGACCTCACAAGACCCAGAAGTACTTACAAGGTCAACAATTAAAACCTGAGCTGCACAAAAAGCCTTCCTCAGAGAATCAGCAACAATGAAGCAATTTAGCTCAACCACAGGGCTCAAGTGCTGGTCCCCACAGGAAGTGCCCCCATTTTAGAAGTAAGCAAAGGACAAAAATTAGTTCCAGTGCAGAGTTTAAGTGGTGGGGGTAGCTAATAATCTAACACAGAAGTGAAAGAAAACACAAAACACCCACAGATCAAAGTTCCGATATTAACCAGTAAAGGTCTAACACCACCAAAGAACACCTATAAAACCTAGAAGGACTGTAAGCCCCTCGGGATCCCAAACTGGGGTGGGGGTATGCCAAAGCCCTCAACCAACCGCCAATGTCTGCATCTAGCCAAGCGATGACCACCAGACTGCCGCTGGAAGCACCCTGGGCTCCCAGGCTGGGGCAGTGGGGAGCAGAGGGCCTCAGCCTTGCCCCCCGATGTCCACGTCCAGCCTAGTGATGACCACCAAGCTGCCGCTGGAAGCACCCTGGGCTCTCCTGCTGGATTGAGGGGGGTGCCATGGGCTTCGACCACACCCCCTTCCTTCATCTTCCTCCCACCCTATCCCCCTCCTCTTCTCCCCCTCCCCGCAACTGCTCAGCAACATCTTAGAATGTAAAAAGAAAATAATAATAAATTTTTTAAAAAAGAGATCCATATATGGGCTGGCTGGTTAGCTCAGTTGGCTAGAGCGTGGCCTTGTAACACCAAGGTCAAAGGTTCAGTTTCCCAAACTGACAAGCTCCGCCACCGCAAAATATGTTAAAATAATTAAGAGTCCAGAAGAAAAAAAAAGTATGTATGTATTGTTAGAATTGTAGCTGGCCTTTTAAAGAATGACACCAAAATCAGAAATTATGAAGGAGAAGATTGATTTGAATATATAAAAGTAAAAAAAAAATACTTCTGTACATGAAAAATCACTATAAACATTAAATTAAAAGGCAAATGTCATGCTGGGACAAAATGTCTGTAACAAATAACAAAGGATACCATCCTGAATATAAAATATATTTTTTACATTAAAAAATTAATATCCAAAATAAAAAGAGGTCTGGACAGATAAGTAGACAACTCACCAAAGATATACAAGTGGCCAATAACTATACAAGGGTACTTCAAAAAGTTAGTGGAAAAGGGCCGGCCTGTGGCTCACTTGGGAGAGTGTGGTGCTGATAACACCAAGGCCCCGGGTTCGGATCCCATATAGGGATGGCCGGTTTGCTCACTTGGGTGAGCGTGGTGCTGACAACACCAACTCAAGGGTTAAGATCCCCTTAGCGGTCATCTTTAAAAAAAAAAAAAAAAAGTTAGGGGAAAAAAAGAATTAAAAAAAAATACAAATCTTTCCACAAATTTTTTAAAGTACCCTCATGTAAACAATGTTTAATTTTGTAAGGAAAAATGTAAATTAAAACAATGAGATATAGAGTTCTACCCAACAACTAGGTAAAGGTAAAATAAATTATATTATTCTGAGTTTTCAAACATTTGAAGACACAAAATTATCAAACTGTTACTTGGAAGTGACATAAAAGGGCTGAAAGTAAAAAGATGGAAAAAGAAATAGCAAGCAGATACTAACTAAAATAAAGGTGGTTACTTTCAATTTCAGATGAAAGTAGCCTCAAGTATTATTAGAAGTAGAGATATTATAGAGTGATACAGGTGTAACTTACCAACAGAACTCACCAACAAATAAAACAAATCTAAAATTGTACAAAACTAATTTTAAAAATTTAAAACACTGTATAAAGCAATGATTAATAGAACTACAAGGAGAAATTGAGAAATTCACCATCATTGTGAATTGGAGATTTATCAAGCCTCTGAATTATTATGATTCACAGTGGAGATTTCGACAAGCTTCTGTGAAATATTAATACTTTAAAAAATCGTATTCTTCTCAAGCACATGTGGAACAACTACTGAAATGAATCATGTGCAAGGCCACAGGCAAGTCTCAACAAATTTCAAGAAACAATGTCATACAGACTACGTTCTCTGACCATAGTGCCATTCAATTAGATGTCGATGACAAAGAAAGTTTCCTATTACCATGAAACTGAACACTTTTAAATAGCCCCTGGGTCAAAGAAAAAAAAAATCACCGTGGAAAAAAAATTTTTTTAATACTTAGAACTAAATGATAATGAAAATATTACATATCAAAACTTGTTAAAGTGAGCTTGGGATGCAGTAAAACCGGTACATGGAAGGAAGTGTATAGCCTCTTGAATGTAAATCTGAAAAAAGAACAAAGGCTAAAAACTAATGAACTCTCTAATTAAGAATGTACAAAAAAGACAACAAAATAAGTCTCCAGCCTCCAGCCCCCAGCCCCCAAAATCAATGAAATAATATTCAACCAAAAGAATCAAATAAAGCCCCAAATCGTTACTTGAAAACACAAACACACATCTAGATAGATAAGAAATAGAAAGCACAAGAATATAATAACTAGGGTTGAAAACAGAAACATAACCACAGATGCAATGGAGATGATGAAAATAATAATATAATACTGTGAACAACTTTATGCTAATCGATTTTAAAACTTAGATGACATGGGGTTTGTTTCCTAGAAAAAAAAATAACTTAAAACCAGCTCAAGAAGAAATAGAATGCCTATGTAAGTTATTACAAAAATTGAAGGAGTAATTTTAAATCTTTTCACAAAGAAAATTCCAGGCCCCATCCATATTACAGGTGAGTTCCACCAAACTTCCAAGGAACAGGTAATTCCGATCATGTACAAACCCTTTCAGACGATTGAAGGAGAAATAGTCCCCAATTCATTTTCTGAGGATGTTACAACCTTGATATCCAAAGATAGTAGGAGAAAGGAAAATCACAGGCCAACCTTATTTGGAAGCTTACATGCAAAGATATTAGGAAAACAAAAATGATTATGCATTATGACGGCATGGGTTTATCCCAGGAAAGCAAGGGTAATTTGACAGTAGAAAATTCTATGATGTCATTCATTATATTAACAATGTAGAAGGGAAATTTTATCGTGTAATTATTTGATTGGACGCTGAGAAGGTCTTTGACAAAATGATCAATTTATTTTTAAAAACTTTTTAAAAATTAAGAATAGTACTTAAGGGTATCTGCCAAATACCCCTAATAAACAATTTTAACAAGGAAATATCGGAAGCGTCCTCTTTAAAATCAGGCACAAGATACAACATAGATGAACCCTGAAGATTTCATTCCAAGTGAAATAACGAAGTCAGTTACAAAGGACCACGTATGAGTATTGTGTGATCCATTTATATAAAAAGTTAAGAATAGGAAAATCCATAAAGACAGAAAGTCAGTTGGTGGTTGCTTAGGGGTGGGGTGATTGGAGAAAAATGGTAAGTGACTGCTAATAGGTATGGGGTTTCTTTTTGGGGTGATGAAAATGTTGATTGTGGTGATGGTTGCACAACTCAGAATACACTAAAAACCATTGAAATGTACAGTTTAAATGGGTGAATTGTCTGGGATGTGAATTTTATCTCCATAAAGTTGATTTTGGAAAAGCAGGTGAAGAGCTTTAGGGTGTTGCCAAGAGTAGTGAATTTGGAATAAAAACACATGAATTCAAAAAAAGAATCAGGCAAAAGACAAGAATGTGCAATATTACCACTTTAATTCACCATGGTATTAGAGATCCCAGCCAGAATATTAAGATAACAATAACATAACTTAAAGGCATTGTGAAAGAAGAAAACAGTGGTCATTATTCACAGATTACATGATTGTCTACATAGAAAAGTAAAAGAAGACACAGAGAAATTATTAGACATAAGAACAGGAGTTATAGGATCATTGTATAAAAAATGGATTCTGTTGCTATATACCAGCACCTAACAAAAGACATATTTTTAAAAAATTACAACAGCAACATAAGCTATAAGAATAAACATAAAACAAGTGCAAGATATATGCAGAATATTGAAAAGCTTCACTGAAAAACATTTAAGACCTAAATAATTGGCAAGATATCGCATTTTCAGGGATAAAAAGTATTATAAAAATATCAACTCTCTTCAAACAATCTATAAGATTTAATGCAATCCTGGAGAAGCACTTTGAAAATGGCAAAGACCTCTGATCAAAATCAACTTTTTCAGAACTATGGAAATTAACCAAAGGTCTGAGACAATCTGAGGGGCATTTATTCAAGAAAAAGCAGCTGACTCTCAATAAGAATGGTGAGTTTTGTGACATTTTTAACTCGCCCTGTTCCCATGTTCCCCTCCGCCCTCTCCCCAGCTCTGCAGTATGCTTGAAACCCAGCGACCTTGTAACCATGGCAGCTGTGAAGAGCACCAACCTTCTAGCCACTAGAGGAGGCAGGTGGGTTTGGGGCACCCCCAAAAGCCCCATCTTTAGAGAACTGTCACTATTTGACCTGTCTGGCAGTTCCCTGGAAAAGCCCCATTCACAGGTCTTGCTTTTGTTTGGCCTGACTCAGAGCTTGCTCTGTGAGAAAAGCCCTCCTCCTAGGGCATTTGCTGAAAGAAATTAACAGCAACTGTTTAATACCACAGCTGTCTGAGGCACCAACACCAACTGGAGTAGATAGGAAGCTGACACAAACTTCAAAGGAAAATCTGGGGAGTGAGCTGTCTAGAGATCTCCGTCCTAGAGATCTAGAAGGCCATGCACACGTTCGGGACTGTACGCATGCCCCAGAAAGACCTGACAAGGCCCTAATCTTTCACTTTCCACTGATCTTAAGGCTCTGCTCAAGGTGGAAGTGAAAGTTAAGGCAGAGTCATAAACTACTAGAGGGTGTTCCTCCACACACACATGGCCTTCTGGCAAAGGGTGGGAGATCTAATGGTTTAAGACATTTAAGGAAAGCTCTATCTAATCATTAGCTGACCACTAAGCTAACCCAGCAGAGATTTCTTGGTGTCTTTATATAATTAGTTCAGGAAAGTCACTAAACAAACAGCACCAGCAGCAACAACAACAAAACCATCAAAAACAGCAACAACCACAAACTCTGGGAGTTTCCAGATTTAAAATGTCCTGTTATCAACTGCAAATTATGAGACACTCAAAGAAATAGGATAGTATGTCCCATACACAGGAAATAAAAAAGTCACTAGAAATTGTCCCTGAGGAAGCCCAGATGTTGAACTTACTAGATAATGACTTTAATCAGCCATTTTAAATATGTTCAAAGAACTAAAGAATGACATGTCTCATAGGAAAGTATGAGAATAAGGTCTCACCAAATTTCACGAAAACTTAATGCGATCCCAAGAAAAATTCCAATAGTAATAAATGAAACTTGCTAAGGTGTTTCTAACTGCATGTGGAAGAGCAATGGGCTAAGAAGGTGGGAGGTCCTAGTATGGAAATTGAAAGGTAGGGCTTTTAAGAGGTGATTAGTTTGTGAGGACTATACCCCTGTGAATGCATTAATCCACTGATGGTTTAAATGGGTGGTGATAGGCATGGTTCTGATGACTTTAAAAGGAGAAGGAGTGAGGTTAGCTCTCTCTTGCTCAGCCATTCGCCATGTGACACCTGTATCACTGTGGAGCTGCCACCAAGAAGGCCTTCACCAGATGGCCCCCTGGACTGTGGATTTCCCAGTCTCCAAACTGTAAGAAATAAATTCTATTTCTTTGTATATTACCCAACTTCAGGTATTATGTTAGGAGCAGCAAAAGTAGACTAGTACGTGCCCCTTTTTAGTCCCTTCGTCCCATCCAGGCCTCCAGGCAACCACAGATCTGCTTTCTGTCAGATCAGCTTTCATTTTCTAGAATTTTAAATAAATGGAGTCATACTATATGTACTCTTTTTTGTCTGGATTCTTTCACTCAGCATAATTGTTTAAAGATTCATCCATGCTGTTGCATGTGTCAAAAGTCCATCCCTTTTTACTGCTAAAGAATATTCTCGGGCCGGCCCGGTGGCGCACTGGAGAGTGCACCGCTTGGGAGCATGGCGGTGCTCCCGCCGAGGGTTCGGATCCCATGTGGAGACCAGTTCCTGCTCAGTGGCTGAGCGCGGTGCAGGCGCAACACCGAGGGTTGCGATCCCATTGCAGGTCCCCGGTACGGGCGTGACACTGAGGGTTGCGATCCCGTTACCGGTCAGTAAAAAAGACAAAAAAAAGGAAAAAAAAAAAAAAAAGAATATTCTGTCATATAGATTTTTCATAATTTATCCATTTACCTCTGATGGATTTTTTTTTCTAGTTTTTAGCTATTATGAATAAATCAGCTATGAACATTCATGTACAAGTGTTTGCATGAACATATACTTTTATCTCTCTTGGGTGAATACCTCAGAATGGAATGGCTGGATTATATGGTGGATAGATGTTTAATGTTTAGGAAACTGCCAAACTCTTTTCCAAACTGGTTGTATTATTTTACATTCCCATTAATAGCTATGAGTTCCAAGTCCTGCATATCCTCAGTAACATTTGCTATTGTCTTTAAATTTTTTAAATTCATTCTAACTTCTATATAATGGAATCTTTTGTGGATTTGCATTGCATTTCTCCCATGACTAATGATATTGAACATCGTTTCATGTGCTTATTTGTCATCTATATCATTGGCAAAATGTCTGTTCCAGTATTTTTCTTTTCTTTTTTTTTTTTTTTT
>NW_007726310.1:431103-448381 GCF_000696425.1 Galeopterus variegatus | reverse complement strand
TTGCATTTTTTATAAATTTTAGAATCAATTTGTCAATTTTTACCAAAAATAATGCCTGCTGGGATTTCAATTAGGATTGCATTCAATCTATAAATCAATTTGGGGGCCGGCCCAGTGGCACACTCGGTAGAGTGCGGCACTTGGGAGCGTGGCGGCGCTTCCACCGAGGGTTTGGATCCCATATAGAGACTGGTCCACTCACTGGTTGAGCACGGTGCGGGCGCGACACCGAGGGTTGATTTCAATTAGGATTGCATTCAATCTATAAATCAATTCGGGGGCCGGCCCAGTGGCACACTCGGTAGAGTGCGGCACTTGGGAGCGTGGCAGCGCTTCCACCGAGGGTTTGGATCCCATATAGAGACTGGTCCGCTCACTGGTTGAGCACGGTGCGGGCGCGACACCGAGGGTTGCGATCCCGTTGCTGGTCCCGGTACAGGCGCGACACCGAGGGTAGCAATCCCGTTACTGGTCACGAAAAAAAGACAAAAAGGAAAAAATAAGTAAATAAATAAATATAAATCAATTTGGGCAGAACTGCTATCTTACAAGTACTGAATTTTGTGATACGAAAACATGGTATATCTTTCCATTTGTTTACATCTTCTTTAATTTCTCTCAGCAATGTTTTGTAGTTTTCAGTATATAGGTCTTTAATTTTTTTATCAAATGTATTATGAGGTGTATTAGTCAGGTTTCTCCAGAGAGACAGAATCAATAGTATATGTATATAAATATATGAGGGGAGTTTTATTAGGGGAATTGGCTCACACAATTATGAAGAGAAGTCCTATAATAGGACACCTGAAAACTGGATGCCAGTTGTGTGGCTTAGTCCAAGTCCAAAGGACTCAGAACCAGGGAAGCTGATGGTGTCCTTGGTGTAAGTCCTGGAACCCAGAAGCTGAAGAGTCTTGGGTTCTGATGTCCATGGACAAGACAGCAGAGTGTCTCCCAGCTCCAGCAGATAGACAGTGATTTGCCTTTTTTCTCCATTTTTATTCTCTCTGGGCCCCCAGTGGATTGGATGGTTCCCACCCATATTGAAGGCAGATCTTTCCCACCCAAACCACTCAGGCCCACTTGCTAATCTCTTCTGGAAACACCCTCAGGGACCTAAAAAACATAGCTTCACCAGGTTTCACAGTATTCCTTAATCTACTCAAGTTGACACCCAGGATTAACCTTCACAAGTCCACCCCTTGTCAACTCGATGTCCATTCTTACCTCCTTAAATCATATTTACTCTTCAAATGGGACAATAACATAATAGTATCTTTTGTATTATTCTGTTTCTGTCGCTTATAACAAAATACCTGGAACTAGGTAGCAAGAAAACAAAATTTATTGCTTACACTTTCAGAGGCTGAGAAGTTCAAAATCCGGAGAACACATCTGGTGAGAGCTTTCTTTGGTGGTGGCTTTACAGCAAAAAGGGTCTCACATGGTGAGAATGGTAGAGCAGAGAGGGAGACTAACCTCCCCATTCACTCTCCTTTTAAAGCCACCAGAACCACTTGCATTATTATAAGAATGGATCAATCCATTCATGAGGGCACAGTCCTCACAATCCAATCACCTCTTCAAGGCCCCTCCTTTCAACTACGGTTATAGAATTTCCCACCCTATTAACGCTGTCACAGTGGGGACCAAGCCTCAGTGAGTTTGGGGGGACATCTAATCCACAGCACTAAGTATTTCACATTTTTTGATGACATTGTAAAGTTATTGTTAATTTCATTTTCCAGTGATTGGTTGCTAATCTATAGTAACACAATTCATTTTTGCACATTGATCTTTTATCCTAAAACATTGCTAAACTCACTTATTAGTGCTAGTAGCTTTTTGTAGATTCTTTGGGATTTCTATGTAGACAATCATGTTGTCTGTGAATAAAGACTGTTTTACTAGGTTTTTTTTTAATCTTTTTTTTTTCCGTGCTACGTTTGCATATTTTCTGTTGATCTGTGTTTGAATTCATCAGTCCTGTTTTCTGTTGTTAAACCCATGAGTTCTTAATTTCAGATATAATTTTTAGTTCTAGAATGTCCACTCGATTCTTTTTTAGATCCAATTCTTTGTTGAAATTCTCCACCATTTCACCCATTTGTCTGTCTTTTCCTCAGTTTCATTTCACATACTTATAATAGTCATTTTAAAGTCCTTGTTGGCTTACTCCAACATATGGATCACCTGCAATTCTGTTACTTGCCTGTTTTTTCCTCTGGATTATTGGGCACATTTTTCTGCTTCTATACATGTCACATTATTTGTGCACGTATGCCAGACAATGTTTATGAAAGAACCATGGAGGCTGAAGTCAAGGTTATTTTCTCCCAGTGAGGGTTTGTCCTTTGCTCTTGTTAGGCACATAGGGTGAGGGGTTGATCACCTCAATCCAATCAGGAATGAACTAGTTCTGGAATGGGTCACAGCTTTAGTTACAAAATGTCTCCATAGTGAGACTTGTTATGTGTTTGTTGCAAGCCCCGTTCTCCTGCAAGACTTTGATTTCTAAGCATACGAGATTGCAGGCAATTTCATACTACCTTTCCAACACAGCTCCCCAGCCTTCATGCCACCCAGCACTCAGCAAATGTCCTATGGAGAAAATTAGCCTTCAGTTTGGGGATCCTCTAGCTTCCCGTCCATCACACCAGCCCATGTAGCTGCTGATTTCTCTTTCCCCTAATAGAAGCCTGCCCCTGTGGCAACCCTGATCCTCACTCTGTGCTTGGATTCAGCAAGTGTCCTCCGGAAGAAAGAAGCTGTTGATCTTGGTTCACTTACGAATCATTCTTCTTTTTCTGGGATCCTAGTTAATCTGATTCTCTTTGCTTTCCCAGATCTTTGAAGTGTTTAAAAATATGATTATTGTAATTTAGCCAGTTGTTGCTTGTTGTTGCGATGGAAACTTGCCACTACTTATTACGTTCTCCTTGGAAGTTCAAGTCCCTCAGATGGATTAGGCACATAAATATGAAAATGTAAGAGAATATCTTTATGACCATGACCACGAGTTAAGGAAGGATTTTGTAAACAAGACACAAAAGTCTTCATCATAAAGTAAGATTAAATTATTTAAACCACCTTTAAAATAATGATCTCTATTAATTAAAAGAAACAATAAAGAAAGTATCCTCCTCAAACTTGGAGGATACATTTCCAACACACATAACTGACATTTAACATCTAGAATAATATGCAAGATACCCTTATAAACCAAAAAGTTAAAGAAAACATTTAAGTAGAAAATGGGCAAAAGACATAAACATGCATTTCACAGGGAAAAAATTCATACAATAAACATGTGAAAAGACGACATTCTCATTAGTAATCAGCAAATTAAAACCAAAAATGTAGGGATAGCGGCTACCTCTAGGAACGGGGAGGGTTATGATCAGGGAGAAGCCCACGGCAGGCTTATTGGGGGAGAGGGTAAAATTTTATTTCTTAATGGTAGTTACACATTTTATAATTATTTATTACACAATTCACATATGCTATATGCCCTTTTCTGAATGTATGTTGCATTCCACAACAAAAACGATTTTTAAAGTTCATTAAAAGTAGCCACCTTTTTTTTTTAATATCAACATACTCAGCAATGTGACATGTCTCTTTGACTTGGAAGCATTTTCTGTGGTTCTGTTAGAGTGAACTCTGCCTCACCATATTATCTCAGTGTTCTTCTCAAAAGGCAACCTCCTCTCCAGCATTTATTGGCACCTGGGAGAAGCTCTGCGGCCACCCCCATGCACTAACACCAGCAGGATTTGGGGATTACAAATACTGATGTCTCAGTTCAAACCACCGTGTTGACAGCTCATCATTCTAAGGCAAAACACTGTGGTCATCATCCTCCCCCAGCTCTTGTTGATCCTGACCATCCTGAATACCACACCTGCAGTCCCTCCCTTGGAGGCAGAAGAGGATCTGATTAAACCAGCTCCTTCTAAAGCAGGAGTACTTAGCCATTTTTATGTCACGGACCCCTTCGGCAGCCCAGTGAAGCCTATAGACCTCTTTTCAGACAAATGTTTTAAATGCATAAAATAAAATAGGGCTACAAATGAAACCAGTTATACTGAATTACAGCTTTAATATAAATAAAAACAAGCTGGAAATCTAGTAATATATTTGCTTCTTTATTAATGTATTAAATAACATGATCTAGTGGCAGATCTAATAATAGCTAGCTTAGGTTCCAAGAATTGATAGACATAAATGATATTTCGAGTCATCTGTAACCTGTTCATTTATTGGTGACAAAGTCACAGGTACTGTTTGTTGGCATTATAGGTGATTTGTCACCTATGTTCATGATTCAAGGAAATGCTAAATTTCAGTTGGAGGGGAGTGAAATCTAGATGTCTGTTTTTCCCCCATCTAAGCTCAGGGACTCCAGGGGAAGAGCCTGGAAGTGTGAATTAAGACCGACTCCCACTAGGAGGCGCTGGTATTTTAGAAAGAGAAGTTTGCTCTTCAGCTGAGGGAGAATGAACTACCCCTGACACCGTCCTGGTCCTTTTATTCTCTGGCCCCAGATCTCACAGACCCAGAACATCCCCTCCTGCCTCCCACTCACCTCCGACCCCTCACACACACACCCCTCTTGACAGTGGAGGTTTAGCTCATGTGTAATCATCGGAACTCACACAGAGGCCCCGTGGGGTGGATCCTCTGCCCACCAGCACTCAGAGGGGATGCCAACACCACAGTGGGTGCCGCCCAGGGCTGCCCTTGGCTGTGACCATAGTCCTGCCTCCAGGCCAGTTGGCCAGCAAGAACCCACAGGAATACCACAGGCTCTGGTTCAGAGCCGAGTCCTCAGGCCCTACCACGCTTCCTTCTGTGGCTGAGGGGCAGCCAGGGCCCATAGGGACAGTTCTTAAAGAAGTCTAAGGAGAGCTGCTAGCCTGCTAGAACGTTCTCTCCTCCACGTTTGGGGTCCCTCAGGAGAGGACAATGGTCTGCAAGTTGTCTGCACCTGGAGTTGTGACAATGCAATAGTTAGAGCTACCAGTGGGTCCTCTGAGGATGAGAGTGCAAATAACTTCTTTTAGAGCAGAGTTTGATGATGATGCTATGTCATCCTCCATATGCAAAGCTGAGGAAAGGACAGCTGTCCCTGCCTTGTGTCTCACTGGTAAACAGGCCAGCTTTAAAATCACTGGAGAGGCAGTGATAGAGTGGTTAAAAGCCAACTCAGACAACCCAAGTTAGAAACCCCAGCCCTGCAGCTACTTAACATGCTCTTAGGCGAGTATCCAGCCTCCCTGCCTCAGTTTCCTCTTCTCCAAAATGGAGATGGTAATAGCACTGACCTTGTAAGTTTGTTATGTGGATTAAATGACTTGATACACAGAAAGCACTTAGAAGAGTGCCCAGTTCACAGTAAATACCAAGTGAGATTTTGCTATTATTAATTATTGGCATGAATTTAATAAAATGAATAAAATACTCTGGCTCTTCTTTCTCTCCCTGCCTCCACTTACCCAAACATCCACTCCACTTTCTTCCTCCCTTCCTAACGTTGACTGCTGTTATCTGAGAAATTAGGCTCTATTTCTCTTTCTTAAGAGCTTATTTCTTTTAACCCCTAACTTGCTCCCACCCCTCCCTCATGACCTTCCCGGGCAGAGGAGTGGGACAAGCCTCACAAGGGGAGCCTGAAGACTTGGGATCTAGTCCTACTTCTGGGCTTTTCCTCTCTGAGCCTCAGCTAACAAGGTCTCTGTTTTAAAATGTAGGTTTTATTATTATTCAGGTATGGTGAGGCCAACAGATTAGGGGACAACTGCCATTGAAAAGATAGTTTGGGGTTGGCTGGTTGGCTCAGCTGGTTAGAGCACAGCTTTATAATACCAAGTTTGAGGGTTCAGATCCCCCCTTACCAAACAGCTGCCAAAAGAATAAATGTTTTTTAAAAAGATAGTTTGTTACTCACAGTTCCCAATGGGGGTGGGGGAATGGTGTACCACGTGTGGAAGCACCAGGGTCTCTCAGGAGGCAGAACAGGCAAGAGGAAATTGTGGCGAGAGCCTTTATTGTGGTTTCTGGGAGAAAAGCAAGCAAAGTAGAGTGTGCAAGTTTAGGACTGGCTAGTTTGAGTCATTTTGGCAGGCTCTGAGGTATAGGGAATGTCTCCAGTTGTCTGATACCTGGCCCTAGAGTGATTAGGACAAGGGGATAGTGGCTCAGCTTGTGAGTGCTCAGCTATGGGCTCTGGATTGGTAGGTTTGCATATGAAAGGTGCACACTCAGGAAGTCCTTTGCTACCCCCAGGGATTAGCTAACCCTGGGAGGGGCAGTCCTCCAGGATCAGCAAGGCCTCGTATCCCAGAGCATCAAGAATACAGAAAATAAGAAAATATAGTTTGCATACCCTTCTGCTGTGGATGTGGTTGCTATGGTTTGAATGTTTGTACCCTCTGAAACTCATGTTGGAACATAATCCCCAATGTAACGGTATTAAGAGATAGGGCCTTTAAGAGGTGATTGGGTCAGGAGGGCTCTGTCCTCATGAATGGATTGATCGCTGTGGATTAATGGGTTAACAGATTAATGGGTAGTCACGGGAGTGAGTTAGTTATCACGAGAGTGGGTCTTTTGTAAAAGCCAGCGTGGCATGCTCTGCCCTCTCGCCCTGTGATGCCTTCCGCAGTGTTATGGCGCAGCAGAAGGCCCTTACGGGAAGCCCACCAGAAGCAGCCACCCAATCTTATACTTCTAGCCTTCAGGACCATGAGCCAAAATAAACCTCTTTTTTTTTTTTTTTAATAAACTACCCAGTCTCAGGTATTCAGTAATAGGAACAGAAAACAGACTGAGACAGTGTTTTCATCAATTTTTTTATATGAGTACATGCTCAACACATGTATTTGTACTATGACACCCTGATTTTTTATCTTCATGGGGGACTGTGAAATAGAGGTTGAGGATCCAGTCTCTGTGGTCAGACAACCTGGGCCCAAAAGCTGGCTCTGTCACTTCGGAGTTGTGGGACTTTGGGACTATTACTTAACCACTCTGTGCCTCAGTTTCCTCATTCATACAATGAGGATGATAGTACCTTATTTCATAGCATGGTGGGCATTAGTACTATACCTGTAAAGTTCTTAGAACAGGCTGGCACATAGTGACAGATCAGTAAATGTCAACTTTATGACAATTTCTTGACCACAACAAGCTCTCTTTTGACTTATGACCTTCACCTGTGCTGTTCCTGCTCCTGGGAAGGCTCTTTCCCACCCCCTCCTCACCCTCTTCCCTCCCCTGGCTAACACTTTCTCATCCCTCACGTTTCAACTTAACAGGTCACTTCCTCAGCGATGCCTGAAGTCCCAGCCCTCAGTGACCCCAGCCTTTGTTGTGCTCATGGCTCACATGGCTCCTGGGCTTCCTTGTAATGTGCATCTTAGTTGCGATGGCACTGTTGTTTGTGTTATTGTTTACTGAACAACAGGCTTTCCACTAGGCTATAAGCCCTAGCAGAACAGGGACTGTGTCTGCCCAGTTCCCACTGGTCTCATAGTGCCTGGCATACCCGCGGTGGTCAATAAATGTCTGTGCACTAGATAAACAACACAGGCCTACAGCTGCAGGTGCATGGATGCCTGGGTGAGGAACCATCTGGCCTGTTGTTTAATGGCAGAAATACACAATCACTGGCTTCTGACCCTTTCACTTGTTGAAAGGCTTCTGGGCTCTTCAGCTGCCCTTTTTAGAGCAAAGGTCTGGGAGGGAATTCTTGAGGTATCAGAATCAGTGTTGTAGATGACCAGCTGGCCCGGAGACATCAATTGGCAGAAGTGATGGAATGTGTACAGAGCAACGCAGCTGCTCTGCTCAGGAGAGACTCCAGTCTTGGTTTGCTAAACCAGCTGAATTCCAGGAATACCAGCGAGGGGATTGGGTCATGTCATACCTGACTCTCAAGACAAACAAGCTGAAAGTTGAGGGGGGCAGGGAGGTCCCATAACTGCCAAGAGAAAGGAAAGGCCAGCTGTACAGACCGGAAAAGCCCTGTAGCAGGTGGAAGTGGACGTAATTAATGGAGCCCAGCAAGCAAGCCTGTACATGCCAACATGTCAGAACCTTGGCCCAAGGAGCTGTGGTCTCACAAGCCCCGTTCCTGGGAGCGGCTTGAGACCAGAGGAAATTCTCCTAAGCCAGGGGGTTTGGTCAGAGGCTCTGTCTCCTGTGGATAAAATCAGGATTATGTCTGTGCAGATTTACTTCCCAGCTGGGTGTCACGTAAAGCCTCAAAAAGACAACTGGGTTGTGC
Source organism: Galeopterus variegatus (assembly GCF_000696425.1). Classification (NCBI taxonomy): domain Eukaryota; kingdom Metazoa; phylum Chordata; class Mammalia; order Dermoptera; family Cynocephalidae; genus Galeopterus; species Galeopterus variegatus. The sequence continues at coordinate 440,091 of NW_007726310.1, read as the reverse complement.
TTAAGATTGGCAGGTGAGGCCAGCCTCCCTTGGTTTCTCCTTTCTGGGCAAAGAGGTAACATGAAGGGAGATACTCAGAGGAAAAAGCCTTTCTCTCTCTGGAACCCCTTTTAGTCCCTGCTCTAGTCCCAGATAAATGTATTTGTGTGCACTGGAAAAAAATCAAATGACTTTTACAGGTTGAGTCCCAGGCAGACCACGTGCCAGCTTTGCTAGGAATGCCCAAAGTGATCTTAACCCCGGACTAGTGATTTTCAATGGAGATGCTATCATTCAGCTGGAAACTTGTGGAGAAGTGGTTTGGGCTGCCATAGTGATTAGGGGTCACTACTGCTATTTAGTCAGGAACCAGAGGTACCAGATGTCTGCAATGCATGTAGGGGACAATCATGCACAACAAAGAGTTGTCTCTCTTCCTGTTCAACTTTTAAGCAACTTTTAAGTGTCCCACTGGACATTCATATAGATGAAAAATCATCTGTGCCCAGAGTTTAATTGCTTGTCTATGAACACAAGGATTTTGTTCTGTTTTATTTTTACAATGCTAACATACACTAATATTTCTAGGAAGGCAACTTGACCAAGAACACTTTCCCTGGGCAACGCCACTGCAGGTGTTTGAATCACCAGAGCAGCACACCTCAGTCAGACCTCCTTGGTTACTGTGGTCTTCTTGGTAAGTCTACTCACAGATGCAAGCATTCGACTGTTTCATTATGTCATCTAATGTAGTCGTGCCCAAGCATTTCCAAGTATTGGAATGCATGTGATTTTACTATTCATGGCTTTTTCTTCTTTATGTTACTAGTAAAGGCATTACGTTGATATGGGGGAGGAAATTATGGGTGTTGGAAAGCTATATCATCTCTAAATTTCATTTTAGGATGATGGGGGGGTGTTACAAAATATTTGTTATAAAAAGGAGGATGGTGCTGTGGGAAAACACAGAGGCATGCTCGACTGCCTTGGTTGGATGCTACATGAACTGGGATGGATCTAACATTTTACCCAGATTATGCACTTTGTTTGTAGACATGCACCAGCTTCTCTGGATTGAAGAAAACTTTTTCCAGTGAGTGGCACTGAGTAGAGAAATTTGCTGCATTATAGGTGATATCGCTATATGCAACTCACAGATGGAACCACAACTACAGCAGGAGCAAACTGTTGGCAGCGTTTATCAAAGTCAAGCATTTACCGTGCAAGCACCCAGGGGCCATTTTTGTTGCCCGAAGTGATGCACCTTCGCCACCTAGTGGACTATGGGAAAGTAACAGATCTGTGAAATAGGTTGAAGCACCTTTGTTTGCAGATGGGTGACAATAATAACGTGAATAATATTATCAGCTAGAACACTATAGGATGCCTACCACATGCCATCACTTTACATATATTTACTCATTTAATAATCACAACATCCTTAGGACATAGGCACTGTTATCCCCCATTTTGCACACAAAGAAACAGAGAACAGAGAAGGTAAGTGGCTTGACTATGTTCCAGTAGCTAGTGAGAGGCAGGGCTGGGATTTGAAGCCTGGCAATCTGCCTCCACAAATGCTACTTTTAATCACTCCGCTATGGGCTAGCAAGGAGCTGCTGTCTTGGGAGACACTATTCTGAGAGTCAAAGACTATACTAAGTATGTAGAGCTACCTCAGCCATTTCTTTCAGGGCAGTAGGATCGCAAAGACAGAGGGAAAGAACAGAAAGTTGATACCTAGGTATTAGGACATGGTAAGATCTAGAAACATCTTGTCATTGTATGGGCCATGTAAACCTTCGTGCATAAGCATGAGAAGGGTGTTTCATTCTTTTGGCAGATCACAGGGCTCTGGAATGGCTAAATCCCCAACTATGTTGTCAGCTTCACGAGGGCAAAGCCTCCATCTCCTTGTTCACTTCAGTGGCATCAATACTTACCCCAGGACCTGACATGTATTGAGTGTAAAATAAGTGTTTTTTCAATATAACATCTGTATTGAGATGTAATTCATATGCCGTACAATGCATCCATTTAAAGTGTGCAGTTCAATGGTTTTTAGTGTATTCACAGAGTTGTGTAACCATCACTGTAATCAATTCTTATCACCCCCAGAAGAAACCCCATTTCCATTAGCATTCACTCCTTATCTCCCCCAACTCCTATTTCCAGCCCTAGGCAACCACTAATCTACTTTCCGTCTCTATGGGTTTGCCTAGTCTATACATTTCATTATAAATAAAACCATACAGTGTGGTCTTTTGTGACTGGCTTCTTTCACTTAGCCGAACGTTTTCGAGGTTTATCCGTGTCGTAGCATGTATCAGTACTGCATTCCTTTATGTGAATAATATTCCCCTGTATGGATATACCACATTTTTGTTTACCCGATCATTAGTTTATGGACATTTGGGTTGTTTCCAGTTTGGGGCTATTATGAATAATGCTGTCATGAACACTCATGTACAAGTTTTTGTGCAGACACGTGTTTTCATTTCTCTTGGGTATATTTCTAAGAGTGGGATCGCTGGATCACGTAGTAGTTCTATCTTTAACCTTTTGAGGAACTGCCAGATTGTTTTCCGATGGCTGCGTTAGCTTACATTCCTGTCAACACTGTATGGGGGTTCCAATTTCTCCACATCCTCAACACTTGTTAGCATCTGTCTTTTTTATTATAGCCATCCTAATCACTGTGCAGTGGTTTTTCATAGTGGTGGGGTCCTTGCTTTTTAATCATAGATAAATAGACTCTCTAATTATTGGAGCTGGATGGGACCACTGCAGTGAGGTGGCCCGATTTGCTCATTTTATAGGAAAAGCAATGAAGTTGAAGAAAGAGTAAGGGACTAACTCAAGGTCACAATCAGTAAAGGAGGCAGTGACAGAGCTTAACCATTTTTTTNAGTTTGGGGTTGGCTGGTTGGCTCAGCTGGTTAGAGCACAGCTTTATAATACCAAGTTTGAGGGTTCAGATCCCCCCTTACCAAACAGCTGCCAAAAGAATGAATTTTTTAAAAAAAGATAGTTTGTTACTCACAGTTCCCAATGGGGGTGAGGGAATGGTGTACCACGTGTGGAAGCACCAGGGTCTCTCAGGAGGCAGAACAGGCAAGAGGAAAATGTTTTTTAAAAAGATAGTTTGTTACTCACAGTTCCCAATGGGGGTGGGGGAATGGTGTACCACGTGTGGAAGCACCAGGGTCTCTCAGGAGGCAGAACAGGCAAGAGGAAATTGTGGCGAGAGCCTTTATTGTGGTTTCTGGGAGAAAAGCAAGCAAAGTAGAGTGTGCAAGTTTAGGACTGGCTAGTTTGAGTCATTTTGGCAGGCTCTGAGGTATAGGGAATGTCTCCAGTTGTCTGATACCTGGCCCTAGAGTGATTAGGACAAGGGGATAGTGGCTCAGCTTGTGAGTGCTCAGCTATGGGCTCTGGATTGGTAGGTTTGCATATGAAAGGTGCACACTCAGGAAGTCCTTTGCTACCCCCAGGGATTAGCTAACCCTGGGAGGGGCAGTCCTCCAGGATCAGCAAGGCCTCGTATCCCAGAGCATCAAGAATACAGAAAATAAGAAAATATAGTTTGCATACCCTTCTGCTGTGGATGTGGTTGCTATGGTTTGAATGTTTGTACCCTCTGAAACTCATGTTGGAACATAATCCCCAATGTAACGGTATTAAGAGATAGGGCCTTTAAGAGGTGATTGGGTCAGGAGGGCTCTGTCCTCATGAATGGATTGATCGCTGTGGATTAATGGGTTAACAGATTAATGGGTAGTCACGGGAGTGAGTTAGTTATCACGAGAGTGGGTCTTTTGTAAAAGCCAGCGTGGCATGCTCTGCCCTCTCGCCCTGTGATGCCTTCCGCAGTGTTATGGCGCAGCAGAAGGCCCTTACGGGAAGCCCACCAGAAGCAGCCACCCAATCTTATACTTCTAGCCTTCAGGACCATGAGCCAAAATAAACCTCTTTTTTTTTTTTTTTAATAAACTACCCAGTCTCAGGTATTCAGTAATAGGAACAGAAAACAGACTGAGACAGTGTTTTCATCAATTTTTTTATATGAGTACATGCTCAACACATGTATTTGTACTATGACACCCTGATTTTTTATCTTCATGGGGGACTGTGAAATAGAGGTTGAGGATCCAGTCTCTGTGGTCAGACAACCTGGGCCCAAAAGCTGGCTCTGTCACTTCGGAGTTGTGGGACTTTGGGACTATTACTTAACCACTCTGTGCCTCAGTTTCCTCATTCATACAATGAGGATGATAGTACCTTATTTCATAGCATGGTGGGCATTAGTACTATACCTGTAAAGTTCTTAGAACAGGCTGGCACATAGTGACAGATCAGTAAATGTCAACTTTATGACAATTTCTTGACCACAACAAGCTCTCTTTTGACTTATGACCTTCACCTGTGCTGTTCCTGCTCCTGGGAAGGCTCTTTCCCACCCCCTCCTCACCCTCTTCCCTCCCCTGGCTAACACTTTCTCATCCCTCACGTTTCAACTTAACAGGTCACTTCCTCAGCGATGCCTGAAGTCCCAGCCCTCAGTGACCCCAGCCTTTGTTGTGCTCATGGCTCACATGGCTCCTGGGCTTCCTTGTAATGTGCATCTTAGTTGCGATGGCACTGTTGTTTGTGTTATTGTTTACTGAACAACAGGCTTTCCACTAGGCTATAAGCCCTAGCAGAACAGGGACTGTGTCTGCCCAGTTCCCACTGGTCTCATAGTGCCTGGCATACCCGCGGTGGTCAATAAATGTCTGTGCACTAGATAAACAACACAGGCCTACAGCTGCAGGTGCATGGATGCCTGGGTGAGGAACCATCTGGCCTGTTGTTTAATGGCAGAAATACACAATCACTGGCTTCTGACCCTTTCACTTGTTGAAAGGCTTCTGGGCTCTTCAGCTGCCCTTTTTAGAGCAAAGGTCTGGGAGGGAATTCTTGAGGTATCAGAATCAGTGTTGTAGATGACCAGCTGGCCCGGAGACATCAATTGGCAGAAGTGATGGAATGTGTACAGAGCAACGCAGCTGCTCTGCTCAGGAGAGACTCCAGTCTTGGTTTGCTAAACCAGCTGAATTCCAGGAATACCAGCGAGGGGATTGGGTCATGTCATACCTGACTCTCAAGACAAACAAGCTGAAAGTTGAGGGGGGCAGGGAGGTCCCATAACTGCCAAGAGAAAGGAAAGGCCAGCTGTACAGACCGGAAAAGCCCTGTAGCAGGTGGAAGTGGACGTAATTAATGGAGCCCAGCAAGCAAGCCTGTACATGCCAACATGTCAGAACCTTGGCCCAAGGAGCTGTGGTCTCACAAGCCCCGTTCCTGGGAGCGGCTTGAGACCAGAGGAAATTCTCCTAAGCCAGGGGGTTTGGTCAGAGGCTCTGTCTCCTGTGGATAAAATCAGGATTATGTCTGTGCAGATTTACTTCCCAGCTGGGTGTCACGTAAAGCCTCAAAAAGACAACTGGGTTGTGCTTAAGATTGGCAGGTGAGGCCAGCCTCCCTTGGTTTCTCCTTTCTGGGCAAAGAGGTAACATGAAGGGAGATACTCAGAGGAAAAAGCCTTTCTCTCTCTGGAACCCCTTTTAGTCCCTGCTCTAGTCCCAGATAAATGTATTTGTGTGCACTGGAAAAAAATCAAATGACTTTTACAGGTTGAGTCCCAGGCAGACCACGTGCCAGCTTTGCTAGGAATGCCCAAAGTGATCTTAACCCCGGACTAGTGATTTTCAATGGAGATGCTATCATTCAGCTGGAAACTTGTGGAGAAGTGGTTTGGGCTGCCATAGTGATTAGGGGTCACTACTGCTATTTAGTCAGGAACCAGAGGTACCAGATGTCTGCAATGCATGTAGGGGACAATCATGCACAACAAAGAGTTGTCTCTCTTCCTGTTCAACTTTTAAGCAACTTTTAAGTGTCCCACTGGACATTCATATAGATGAAAAATCATCTGTGCCCAGAGTTTAATTGCTTGTCTATGAACACAAGGGTTTTGTTCTGTTTTATTTTTACAATGCTAACATACACTAATATTTCTAGGAAGGCAACTTGACCAAGAACACTTTCCCTAGGCAACGCCACTGCAGGTGTTTGAATCACCAGAGCAGCACACCTCAGTCAGACCTCCTTGGTATTTTGTTCTGTTTTATTTTTACAATGCTAACATACACTAATATTTCTAGGAAGGCAACTTGACCAAGAACACTTTCCCTGGGCAACGCCACTGCAGGTGTTTGAATCACCAGAGCAGCACACCTCAGTCAGACCTCCTTGGTTACTGTGGTCTTCTTGGTAAGTCTACTCACAGATGCAAGCATTCGACTGTTTCATTATGTCATCTAATGTAGTCGTGCCCAAGCATTTCCAAGTATTGGAATGCATGTGATTTTACTATTCATGGCTTTTTCTTCTTTATGTTACTAGTAAAGGCATTACGTTGATATGGGGGAGGAAATTATGGGTGTTGGAAAGCTATATCATCTCTAAATTTCATTTTAGGATGATGGGGGGGTGTTACAAAATATTTGTTATAAAAAGGAGGATGGTGCTGTGGGAAAACACAGAGGCATGCTCGACTGCCTTGGTTGGATGCTACATGAACTGGGATGGATCTAACATTTTACCCAGATTATGCACTTTGTTTGTAGACATGCACCAGCTTCTCTGGATTGAAGAAAACTTTTTCCAGTGAGTGGCACTGAGTAGAGAAATTTGCTGCATTATAGGTGATATCGCTATATGCAACTCACAGATGGAACCACAACTACAGCAGGAGCAAACTGTTGGCAGCGTTTATCAAAGTCAAGCATTTACCGTGCAAGCACCCAGGGGCCATTTTTGTTGCCCGAAGTGATGCACCTTCGCCACCTAGTGGACTATGGGAAAGTAACAGATCTGTGAAATAGGTTGAAGCACCTTTGTTTGCAGATGGGTGACAATAATAACGTGAATAATATTATCAGCTAGAACACTAAAGGATGCCTACCACATGCCATCACTTTACATTTATTTACTCATTTAATAATCACAACATCCTTAGGGCATAGGCACTGTTATCCCCCATTTTGCACACAAAGAAACAGAGAACAGAGAAGGTAAGTGGCTTGACTATGTTCCAGTAGCTAGTGAGAGGCAGGGCTGGGATTTGAAGCCTGGCAATCTGCCTCCACAAATGCTACTTTTAATCACTCCGCTATGGGCTAGCAAGGAGCTGCTGTCTTGGGAGACACTATTCTGAGAGTCAAAGACTATACTAAGTATGTAGAGCTACCTCAGCCATTTCTTTCAGGGCAGTAGGATCGCAAAGACAGAGGGAAAGAACAGAAAGTTGATACCTAGGTATTAGGACATGGTAAGATCTAGAAACATCTTGTCATTGTATGGGCCATGTAAACCTTCATGCATAAGCATGAGAAGGGTGTTTCATTCCTTTGGCAGATCACAGGGCCCTGGAATGGGTAAACCCCCAGCTATGTTGTCAGCTTCACGAGGGCAAAGCCTCCATCTCCTTGTTCACTTCTGTGTCATCAATACTTACCCCAGGACCTGACATGTATTGAGTGTAAAATAAGTGTTTTTTCAATATACTTCCTGTTTAATGCTAGCAACATCCCTATTTTACAGTTATAAGTGTAAAGAAAGGGTTATGACCCTACAATCCTATATCTAACTGGAGTCTGTGTATAAGCTAACTGAGAGACACATTCGAGACGTGCAAAGACTCAAAAAGTCCACCATTCACACGCCCTTCCTCCAAGGTTACTCAAAGTAGCATTTCATTGTTGTGAGAAATTCATCAAAATAAGGAATGCAGGAATGGGGAAGACGTTTCCATTACAAAAAGAAAAAAAAAAAAAAAGCGATAAACAGTAAAGACCAAAACCGAATTAATTATTAATGCAGTTTGAAATCTCAATAGAAATGTCAAAAAATAATTACTGAAAGAGAAGATACATGATGTAAAATTTTACTAATGGCCTGATGCTAGAATCCTAGCTTATGCGGGTAAACCTGTGCCCTACAGCAGCCTTGAGGTCTGCGGAGGGTTCCCGCGGCCTTTCTCTCGTGTGAACTGTCACACGTAACCAGGGCCTGGAGTGGGCAAGAGGCAGAGAGGGTGGCACCACCCGTTCCCGGGCCTGCTCCTCTTCTCGCCTGATGACTGTGGAGCTCCTTCGACCTTCCCTCGGGTCCTCTTAAACTTTTCTAAGTTTCTGGCGTGTGAATGACGCATTTCCCCAGTGTTAAGTGGCGACAGGCCTCTCTCTATTTTATCCCATCAGTCATTTTAATGGCAAATGGGGGAGGCGTGGCAGCTGGCCATCTTGGATCAAGGGCAAGAGGACCAGTTAGCATGGACTTGAGGGCTTGTCCCGAGGTGATAACAGTGGGGACATAAATCGCACGTCCTTGGACCAGGCTTCTCAAGCCTCTCTCTCCTCCCCACCCCCACCCCAGTAGCAGAAGAGATTCCCCCAGCCCCCAGTCCAACCAAAGCCAGAGTGGGTGGGGTGGGCGTCTTTCTCTTGGATGTCCGTGTGTCCCAAATTACATCCATCCTGTCCTTCTGTGTCTCCGGCGCAACTCCGCTGGAGCTGGCGCGGCAGGGCGCGGGATGGCAGCGAGCGTCCGTGGTTCTGCCCATGGCGGGCAGAGAAGCAGGGTGGCCGCGGGGATGAGGAGCCGCAGGGCCGGGCGGGCGTGACACCACCTGGCGGAGTCTCGGGGAAGAGTCTTAAAGGCGCGCGCGCCCTCCGCGTCCGGCGCACTCGAGCGGGAGCCGCCGAGAGCTCGCCTCCCTCCGCCACCCGGCGCCTCCGGGAGGTAAGTGCCACCCGCGGAACCCGAGCCGCGGCAGGGTGGGGGCGGCCCGTGGCTGCCCCGCGCTCCTGAAGCTCGGGCTGGGGCTGCGGTCGGAGGGCGGCGCCCAAGTTTTCTGAAGGCCTCGGAGGGCAGCTGGCGCGGCGCGGGGCCTGCGCGGGGATG
>NW_007726310.1:423238-430103 GCF_000696425.1 Galeopterus variegatus | reverse complement strand
GCCGCGCCCGCGCCCCGGGCCTCTCGGCGCTGCGCCCCTCGCCTTCCCCAGCTCCAGCCGCTCGCTATTTTCGCACCTCCCGGTGCCCCGGCTCCGGCGCCTGATTCAGCGCTTAGTAATTAATTTGGCGTTTCAGAATGGTCAGCGGGCTGGATAATGGGCGCATTCATCCCCCGGGCTAATCTGAACAGAGGTGGGAAGAAAGGCTTTCACAGACAGAAAATGCCAGTCGCCGAGCGCTCAAAGGGGCTGTCACTCCCAGAATAAATCGCCGCCGCGCCCGCCGGCTCCTCTGGCCGTTTCCATACAGCCCCGGCCCGCGCCGCGGACCGGCCGGCCTCGGCCTCCGCGCCCGGGAATCACTCACTCCAGCACCTTCGACGGGAAAGTCGGGCGACAGCAGGACCCAGGCGGGGGCCGAGGGAGACGCGGACACGGGAGGCTCGGGCTAAGGCCGCGGGGGACAAAGAGACTGATGAGAAAATCAAACGCTAAACTAGAAGGAGACGCAGCTGGTTCTAGGCGCGGACGCTGGAGGTGGGGCCCGGGGAGCGTCGGTCCAGAACCCCGCGGTACGCAGACCACGAGGACCCGCGGCCCAGCCCCGTCGGTAGCGCGTCCCTGGCTGCACAGAGAGTTTCTGAGTGTCCCAAATTGGGAACGGAATTCAGTGCACAAGAGTATCAGGGTTCACTGATACAGTCCCCATCTGCACTAGACTCTTTATTCCGGGTTCCTTGCGAAATCAGCCACTTCGCCCTTGGGCCTGGGTGGGAGGTGACAGGATGCCTTCCTCGGCCTCCTGCTCGCCACCAGTCACCGGACCGTAGGGTCCGCCCGGGGGCATCGGCTGAGCGGGTAGCTTTATCCTCCGACCCCTTCTCGACCGGGGTACAAACGGACTGTGGGATCCGAATGCTGGGGCCTTTCGGTGGCGGCGTCCCAGCCTTCTGGTGGAGCGGGATCGGGGGCTCCGACCTCAGCTCTGACCTTGTGGACCGCGCACCGACAGCGCCCCCAGCAGGGCTGGGGAGCCTCCCAGTGGGCAGGGTTGGCTTGGCTCTATGCAGGGTGAAGCTCCTGTGCTTGATCTTTCTGCAGTTGGGGCTCACCATGTGTCCCCCTCGGGAACAGATTTGGCTCTGGGCCCTTCTGCCCAGCGGCACCCTCCCGTTGGGGGAAGAGATAGAGCTGTGGCTCCGAGGCCAAACCTTGGCTCAGTTGAGAGGCTGGAAGGGCAGGGAAGCAGCTGGGAGGGGCATTTTTGAAATGGCCAGATGGTTGTCCCAGTGTGTGTAGGGGAGATCGAATCCCATGCCGTTCACCAGCTTCTGCGTGGAAGTCACTCCTCCCTTCTGAGTCTCAATTTCCTCATTTGCAAAACTAGGATAAAATGAGATCACATTTGGCCCCGAGTGCTGGGGGCTCTCAGTGGAAAGATCCCACACACCACTCATACTGGCAACCACCAGTCCAGCTGCATGCTCCTCTGGCATCTCTCCAAGTCTTCACCAACACCTCTCCTTGGAACTTTAGTGACTCCCCAAATTTTCTCTCAGGATGCCTTCACCCACCCCTTGCTACTTTTGGGTTCTGGTACCCACCTCTCCTTGGAACCATGCTTTCTGAGAGCTGGAAGCAGCCTTTCAAAGATTCTAGAGCCATCATACAGATGGTGACACTGAGATTCTAAAGCCATTGCACAGATGGTGACACTGAGATTCTAGAGCCATTGCATGGATGGTGATACTGAGATTCTAGAGCCATTGTACAGATGGTGACTCTGAGACCTGAAGTGATTTGCCAGTGTCACCCAGCTAGTTAGAGGGCTAGAACTATAGTGGACTTCATGGCAGAGTAGTGCTTATTAGTAGTCATGCTCATTAAACGCCCCTGGCCCCAACACCAGAGAGAGTTCCCTAGGTCTGGGGAGAGGCCCAGAACACTGCATTTTAAACAAGTTTCCCAGAGCATATTGATGCAGGTGGTATGGGGACCATATTTAGGGAAATGCAGCCCAAATTGAGCCCCTCCTCTCCCAGGGCCATGGGCCCTGCTTGCTCTCCGTGGCTCATATTTGATCAGCAGAACAAACAGTCTTTTCTGTCTCCTTCCAGACTGGAGGCCAAAGTGTGTGTGTGGGGGGGTCTATTTCTAGGAGATACCTCGGGGTCCCCAGCATGTGCAGCTGCTGAGGGAACAGCAGTGGGTAAGCTGAGCACCCAGCCAGATGGGGATTGGTCCAAGTGGGCTGCAGTCTGACTGGACATTGAGCCTCCAACCGAGGGGCCTCCTCTTATGAACATGCTTTCACAGCTGGACTTAACACTGTGCACCACAGGCCCCACACAGGCAGGACATATGTGCCCAGAGACCCCCCTTTGCAAGGCAAACCTTCCCACACCAGGGACAGAGCAGTGGGCCACAGGGGGACCCATGCCAGCAATAACCCAGGTGCAAGCTGTGGCCCAGAATACCCAGCACCTGCCCCTCCACCATGCTGGGTGGGGAGGAGAGAAGGTGTGAAGGGGGTGGGCAGAGGGAAGCCTGGAAGAGCAGAAGAAAGTGGGCAAGGGAAGAAGAAGCCATTAGGAACAGAGAGGGGAGCAGGAGAGGGGATGAGTCCCTATTTATGTAAGCCATGTGTAGCTGCGGATTGTAAAACTGGGCAGGATTCTCTGGAGTAATTCATAGTGTTTGGACAAGACAAACATTGTTCTGCTTTAAACAAACCTCCAGAAAGGTCAGCTTGGTTCATCCCTTTGCTGCAAGTCGCTGAGACTATCCAGATGATGAGAAAATCAGATCTTAGCTGAGGGGGCCCAGGCAGGAGGCAGTGGTCTCCTGAGCACTCGGATGCTGGGTGAGGATGCCCTGTGCAGGGAGGGTGCTTGGCTCCTGCTGAAAAGGCCTGGATCCACTCTGGAGCCAGGAGATGTGCAACATGTGTGTGCACATCACAGATTTTTATGAGATTTTGATAATGCCAAGAATCATCCTAAGTTGTAGGGCAAGACCACCATGAACTGCAATGTGAGTCTTCTTCATTCAGGTGAAAATTGATGGGAAACAAAGATTCATGGATCCAGAACCAAATGAGACCCACTAACCTCAAGCCCAGATATGCTCCCGGACACCAAGAAATCCATATTCCTTACATACGGATGCCCCGCTGGGCCCTTCTGTGTTCATTTAGCAGATACTTTTTGAGTGCCTACAATGTGCCGAGCTCTGTGCTAGGTGGTGGGGATACAGGATGAACGAGAAAGATGTAGCATCCGCTCACGGGGCCTCCAGTCTGCCTTATCCTCCCCCTCCCTGTCTTCCCTGGATGTTTACTATTCATGCTCATTGTTTTATTAATTATTAATGCTTCATTAATAATATATTACTGATGCTCATTAATTCCCAAGCCAAGTATTTCTGTAGTGCTAGTCGTCACTGTCCTGTACATGATCTCCAGTTGCCCAGGGCAATTTGTCATCCTCTCAAGAGGGTGGTATCCATGTTGTGACCCAGGTGATGCTCATAGCACTGGGTTAGGTGGTTGTACACAACTTTATCAAAATTATTTAAGGCTTTGCACACTTCAGGGTCTTTTGCTTATGATCTTTTACTTAGTACTCCTGATATCCATGAAAGGAAGGAAGGGAGATTACTATCCACACTTTTCAGAAGAAGTTGATACTCAGAGAGGTGATGTGACTGGCCCAACATCACAGAGATGTTCGGGAGGAGACTGTGTATGACTGGAGCACAATCCAAACAGTCCCCTTGGGCCTGCACTGCCCTGTTGACCACCCAAGGAGCTCCTTGCAAACAGGGCTAGGAACAAGGGCTCCCTGGGACACTCCATAAACCATGTGCCCAGCCAGAGGCTAAGAAGTGGCTCCCTAGGCTAGGTCATGTCCATACGGCCTAGTGTGTAGTTTCTGGCACTGTTCTGGGGGCAGTCATGGTGGCGCTCCTGTCTGACATCAGCTTCTATGGATGAGGGAGAGGTCCCCCCCCAAAAAACCCCTAGTTTCCTGTGACACCTTAGTATGGCTGAATAATCCATTCTCTTATTCAATCTGTTTAGAATGAATGCTCCACGCCTATTTTCATCCTTGGAGTTAACTCCTCTAAATTTCCACTCTGTGTGACATATAAACTAGTAATACCTCATTTTACTGACATTTGGGGAAAATAAGCTGTTCAAAAAAACCCCTAGTTTCCTGTGACACCTTAGTATGGCTGAATAATTCATTCTCTTATTCAATCTGTTTAGAATGAATGCTCCACGCCTATTTTCATCCTTGGAGTTAACTCCTCTAAATTTCCACCCTGTGTGACATATAAACTAGTAATACCTCATTTTACTGACATTTGGGGAAAATAAGCTGTTCCACATAATTGATTTTTGCAGTTAATAGAAGCTTACTCCTTTAAGCATAGAAACCTTTTATGTAATCATTTTTCATGAAAAAAAATTCTTTCCATCAAAATCATGATCTTTTTTTTCCACCTAAGTTAGCAGAATCGAATATAGCAGGTGTTCCCTCAGTGCGGCTGAATGGGTGACCCACAACCCTGGATGACTCAGAGCCATCTTTGGGAACATCAGCTCCTAGGCAATTCGCTCGGCTTCCCTGGCCTGTTTTCTTACTTGTAATCCTGGGAGCATTGGACTGGACACTTTCTAATGGCTACTCCTGTTCTCTAACTCCACTGGGCTCTTACACACTACTGCCCTTGAAGATTCTTGGTGGTTACAGGGTCTTTCTGCATCACTGGGTGGTGGCTGGGATAGATCCCTGGGTGTCAGCTGTCACCTCTCAGCATATCAGTGTTCAGCAGTCACCAGTTCCCCAAGGATTCTAATCTGTGGTTCTCTGGTCCCCTAGAAGAACAGAAGATGTCTGACCACAGTTTATAAACACCTCTAAGTGAAGAACTCCTGGTATCCCTGTGGACTGGAGTCCCCTGATATGGTGGCTGCTGTTCTCTCAAATGCCCAGGAGACCATCCACTTCCTTCTGGACTGTGTTCTGGATTGTAAAGGGTGCTGCAACCTTGGCCTCCAGAAGGGGGTTTACAATACCTTAATACAAACAGCAAGCACTTGGCAAGCTTCTGTTGAAGGCTCTGAACTCAGCGCTGTGGGGAGGTAAAGAACCGAGAGACGTGGTCACTGCCTGTAAGAAGAAAACCCAAAGAAAGACTTCAGGAATGTTTCAAGGCCAAAGTGTTAGTGGTTCCTCTTTTCATTCCTTTCATTTACTCCAAGCTTGCCTCTTGAGATTTGAAGGGGACTCTCTTATTTCTGACTTTTCTGGGATTTGCTGGTGTATTGTTTTTTCTATGGCTGCTCTAATAAATTCCCACAAACTTGATGGCTTAAACCAACAGAAAATTTGTTCTCTCACAATTTTGGAGGCCAGCAGTCTGCAATCGGCATCAGTGGGTTGAAATCAAGGGTCGTGCTCCCTCCAGAGGGTGTAGCAGAGAATCTGTTCCTTGCCTCTTCCTCCTTCTGGTGGCTGCTGGCATTCCTTGGCTTGTGCTGCGTGGCTCCAAACTTGCCTCAGTCTTCACGTGGCCTTCTCCTCTTCTGTCTAGTCAGATCTCCCTCTGCCTCTCTCTTATAGGGACACTTGCGATTGCATTTAGGGCCCATCCTGATAATCCATGCCAGTTTCCCCATCTCAAGACTCTTAATCACACCAGCAAAGACCCTTTTTTTGCCATATTAAGTAACATTCACTGGCTCCAGAGATTATCTTTGGGGAACATTTTTCAACCTATCACAGCTGGACCCCACCTTCAACTGTCCATAATTCTGTGGTCGTTAACTGATTAATTTGTAGTGAGCTCCTATTTTGAGCCCGGTAGTCTGTTAAACACTAAGGATTCAGAGGAAAAGACACAGTTCCTCCCCAAGAAGCTCCTGGGTTAGTCAGAGAGACAAAATGATATTAAGAGCTATGGGGAAAGCAAGCAACCAAGGCCTTGGAGGTACTCAGGATGGATCAGGATGAGTTCAAATTCCTTATCAAAGTCCTGCATGTCCAGCTCCTACCTCCCTCTCTGACCTCACCTCGACACTTCCCTTCCCACTCATCAAGCTGGCCTCCCTCCTGTTTCTTACACAATTCGAGCTCCTGTTCCACACCTTTGCACACGCTGTTTCCTTGGCCTGAATGCACCCCCCTCCCCGACCATATCACTATGCTTTAGTTTATTCCTCACTTTATTCATTATGCTCTTCTGGATCCTTCACGGAAGGCTGTCCCAACTACCTTGTCTAAAATCCACCTCGCCTCCTGGCACTCTCTGTCCCCTGTTTTATTTGTATTTTCACACCACAAAAGACTGGCTCTTGTCCGGGCCACTTCACCTTCACAAGCATTTTGAGATGTGATGACTAGGAGTTCCCAGAAGATTCTAAGTGCATCATGGTGTATTTCCAATTCTCTTCCTGAGAATGTACTTAGCCTTTTTTTTTTTTTTTGCCTATTAGCACACTGGGCTGAATTTCAAGTAGATCAGAATGGGGGGCGGGGGATGGTTCTTCTAAGGGCAATTTGTAAATGTGAGGAGCTATTTTTTGGGTTGTCATAATGATGGCTCTGTGTGTGGGGTGGAGGCGAGGGGGTGTGTGGGACCTACTGGCATTTAGTGGACAAGGGTCAGGGATGCTAAATGTCCTGTGGTGGGCAGGACCATCCTGCTCAGTGAAGAATTTTCCTGCCCCAAATACCAACAGCTCCTCTGTGGAGAAAAGCTCTTAAGGCAACAGTTTGTATTTGAGTCCTAAAATATTTTTTTCAACCTTAACTGATAACCTTTCATTCTATAGGAGTATTTCAAATGATTTCTCCCC
>NW_007726310.1:419948-422128 GCF_000696425.1 Galeopterus variegatus | reverse complement strand
AGCTGCTTTCCTCACATCTTTGTAAATCAGCATAACAAGCCCATAAAGTGTACAGTTACCCTCACTTCCCTGCAAACATACCTGATACTCAGATTAGTAAAGCAATGTGCTCAGAGTCACACCATGAATAACTGATGAGGAATCAAGACTTGTCTAAATTGAGTTCTTTCCATTTCTGAAGGAAACACAATCAATCCAGGCCCCTGCTGACCCTTCTGGAAAGGCCGGATACCCTGGTCACCTCTGGCTGCTGCAACTTCCACTCTAGGCTGGGAGTCCTGGAAACCAAATCATCTAGGGTCTGTCCTCTTACCTAAACAGTGGTGCTCAGAACACAGTCTTGCAGGCCACTGCTCATACCCCGGCTCGACCCAAAGCCCATCCCCCTTCTCAGGGATGACTGAGACCCAGCCAAGCCCTTCTTGCCCATCGGGCCAACCAAGAGCTCCAAACGCCAGAAGCAGGCCCCAGCTCCTCTACCTCCTGGTGATGTGACCTTTGGCAAATTACTTCTCTGTGTCTCAGTTTCCTCCTTGTACAATGGCAGTAATAATATACCTACCTCACAAGGTTGTTATGCTATGAGTTAATGATTGTTAATGTGCTTAGAAAACGCATGGCACACAGGAAGCATTATATAGACGCTTGATTTAAAAAGTAAAATCCAGGCCGGCCCGGTGGCGCACTGCTACAGTGCACCGCTGGGGAGCGCGGCGACGCTCCCGCCGAGGGTTCGGATCCCACATACAGACCGGTTCCCGCTCANTTTTTTTTTTTTTTGCCTATTAGCACACTGGGCTGAATTTCAAGTAGATCAGAATGGGGGGCGGGGGATGGTTCTTCTAAGGGCAATTTGTAAATGTGAGGAGCTATTTTTTGGGTTGTCATAATGATGGCTCTGTGTGTGGGGTGGAGGCGAGGGGGTGTGTGGGACCTACTGGCATTTAGTGGACAAGGGTCAGGGATGCTAAATGTCCTGTGGTGGGCAGGACCATCCTGCTCAGTGAAGAATTTTCCTGCCCCAAATGCCAACAGCTCCTCTGTGGAGAAAAGCTCTTAAGGCAACAGTTTGTATTTGAGTCCTAAAATATTTTTTTCAACCTTAACTGATAACCTTTCATTCTATAGGAGTATTTCAAATGATTTCTCCCCAAATACATCACCTACTAAACTTGTCTGTGTCCCCCTACCCATTCATACAACCTCTTGAGATGTTCCAATTTATCCTCTTCCCCTTGGCATCATTCCAGTGTCATCTGTAAACCTTGAGGTTTCACCGAGGGGATTCTCTCCTTCAGATTCTGTGACAATGTTAAATGAGCCAAGCCCCCACTTTGGCTCAGAGGCCCCCCACTATTTTCCCCACCCAGAGAACCGTCCTTTTATCTGCACCTTTTGTGTCCTTGCTCAAGGCCAGTCTTCCATCCATGACAAAGCTTCCCCCCATGGTGACCCGTTTTCTTTATTTTAACAGCATTTGGGGTGGGACCTTGCAGAAGGCTTTTTGCAAGTGAAAATAAATTACATCTGCAGGTTCCTCTTATCCATAGGCATTTTCACCCCTTCAAAGAGCCCTGGTAGATTAAAGGATTTGGCGGATTGGGGGTTTGTATGGGCTTCTATGCCCAACTCCTGGATCCTCAGCCAAGAAGCCTGCAAAAGGGGAGGCCCGAGCTGAGCCTGTACTGAAGATGCAGAAAAACGACATTGAGAAAATGGATAAATCCCCAGGAACCCACACAGGAACCCATGCAGGGCTGTTCCCCATCTTCTAAAACCTTTTCCAGAAGAGTCACATCTCTTGAAATCCTGTCTAGGGACCTGGGGCCCCTTGAGCAGTCCTCCCTGTGGGCACTCAGGTGACCTGGGCTCCAGAAGCCTTGGAATGAAAGGATGCTCCTAATCCTTCCAGTGTGAGGGATCTGGTAGATAGGTCTGAGGATTATGATGGTTAAGACTACAACAGCAACAAAACCTGTCATATATGGAGCATCTACTCTGTGCCAGCTGCTTTCCTCACATCTTTGTAAATCAGCATAACAAGCCCATAAAGTGTACAGTTACCCCCACTTCCCTGCAAACATACCTGATGCTCAGATTAGTAAAGCAATGTGCTCAGAGTCACACCATGAATAACTGATGAGGAATCAAGACTTGTCTAAATTGAGTTCTTTCCATTT
>NW_007726310.1:417732-419030 GCF_000696425.1 Galeopterus variegatus | reverse complement strand
AAATCCTTAGTCATCCCCAAGATGAAGGCCCCTCTGGTCATCTTATTTATTCTTTTCCTGTTCCCCTTCCTCACAAACCGTTAGCCTGTGCCACCCAGGGTCCCCATCCCTCCCCTGTTCACTGATTGCTCCCCCGCCCCCATGCCTACCCCACATCGTGGCCCTCCCCCGAGGCCCACTCACACTGCAGCTGTTCCGTGAGTGGGCTGTTCTCCCACACCACCCATACCCAATGCCCGGGGGAGCTCAATTCCCAGCGCTCCTTCCATCTAGATTACAACAACAACAAAACAAAAACGAAACCCCTCCTCCTTTAAGGCCAGAGCCACATGCTGTTCTCCCTTCTACATCTCTTCCTGAGAATCACCTCCCTGTCTATCCACACTTTCCTCTTTCTTCCAGGTAACCAGCAGCTGCTTCAGCCTTCATCTCTGCCCCAAGCCCTGATGCTGATCCAAGTGTCTTTAATGCCCAGGTGGACAGCCTAGCCAGCACCTTGACCTCATCTTCCATCACCTCCCTTTGCTTCATAGCAGAGCCCCCCCCTCCACCTTGTCCTCAGAGGGCCTTGTCATCGCCCAGAGCCGTCCCACCTCTGGACTCCTCAATTCACATATCCAGTGCTGAACCACAACCTCTTCAGTCATCCCCTACCACATCTCTTCTCTCTTCCTGAATCCTCTAGTGCTGTCCAAATCAGAAGCAATTGGGCAACTGAGCTTTAAACAGTGTTCATTTTAACTAAATCAAGCTGAAATTGAAACAGCTACACGTGGTTACTGGCTGCCACAGCTCTAGACCCCTGGCCTGTTTCCTCTTCCAATATCTTCACTTCCTTCTCTCTCTGGCATTATCTCCACGGCCCATCACATTAGCCACCCTCCCCTCTTGTCCTTCTGTCCCACCTCCTGGAAAACACCTGCAACTCTAGATTAATCCAACTATCTCTTTCTCTAGGCCTACCCAGGGGCTGCTGGGTGCTGCTGCGGGTGGGGTGACCCGTGACTGCTGGCTGCCATTCTCTCTCTTAGATGGTCACCAATCTCAACAGGACCCTCAATTTTGCCCAGCAAGCATTACCCTCTTCTCTACAATGACCAATCAGGTCTCTCTGCTATCCTCGAAGCCCTAAAGCTCCCATCCCCTCCCCACTCTTAGCAGATGGTGTCACCTCCTATCTCATTGAAACAAGAGACACCTGACAACATTTTACAAGGGTAGCTTTATCTGTCTTCAGCCTCTCTCTTCCTGCCGTCTCCTTCCTATCAATATTTAGGCATGTTCAAATAGCCTTATCT
>NW_007726310.1:415100-417162 GCF_000696425.1 Galeopterus variegatus | reverse complement strand
CTCAACAGGACCCTCAATTTTGCCCAGCAAGCATTACCCTCTTCTCTACAATGACCAATCAAGTCTCTCTGCTATCCTCGAAGCCCTAAAGCTCCCATCCCCTCCCCACTCTTAGCAGATGGTGTCACCTCCTATCTCATTGAAACAAGAGACACCTGACAACATTTTACAAGGGTAGCTTTATCTGTCTTCAGCCTCTCTCTTCCTGCCGTCTCCTTCCTATCAATATTTAGGCATGTTCAAATAGCCTTATCTTATAAACAACAGTAAAAAATCTCTGCCTTCCCTCAATCCCATGTCACCTTCCTGCTGTGCCCTCTCTCTTTCCTCCATTTGCGTTCACACTTCTTGCAAGTTGTCTACACTTGCTGTCTCCACTCTCTTGCCTCCCATTCACTCCACAACCTCAGGCAGTCTGGCTTCTGTCCCCACCACTCCCCTGCAACTGCGAGTCAAGGTCACCAATGACTTCCTTGTAGTTTGATCCCAAAGACTTCTTTCAGATCTTATCTTGACCTTCAAGGCATGTGACACTGCTCACCACCCCTCCTTCCTTGAAACACTCTGGTGCATTGGTTTCTAGGACACCTGAGTCTCCTGGTTTTCCTTCTCCTACTCTGGCTGCTCCCAAGTTCTTTTGAAACTGCTACATTCTCTCCTTCCTAGGGTGACCCGTCAGGCTTCACAGGTAAGGCTGCCTGCCAAGAATGGTGTGTCCCCCTCCCAACGCATTCCTTGCAGAAACACCTGGGTATTTGCTTTTTCACCCAAGAGCCATGCTGTTGTGTTTTGAACTCCAGTTTGTATGCTGGATCCTGCTGCTCAGAGCCTGACATGCCTTTGTGGGTGTGTATTTATAAACCCCACTTTGAAAGGCTTTCACAACACTAAGACATCTGTTTTTTTCATTTGTTCCCTCCAAAGGCAGCATGTTTTAGGAAGGGACACTGACAAATTAGAGGGCACTGGGAGAGGCTGCAGAGTGGTCAGAAACAGTGTCCTATGAGAAATCATTAAAAGACTTGGGAACATTTTGTCTAGAAGAGGAACATTTTGCCTGATAGAGGACTGATTTTAAAAATTTGAAGAGGCAGAGCCTTGATCTAGGCTGCTGTGTAGGGCTGGAATTGAACCAGCTGTAGAAGTGACAGAGAGGTGGATTTTGAATGGAGGTAGAGAAACTCTACCGTATTCCAGGAGGTTCTGGACCTCCTGGATACAAGGTGGCTGAGACAGTCCTGCCCACCAGGAACTACTAAAGAAGATAAGCTTAGACCTAAGTGACAACAATAAAAGTGCAAAGTTCCCCCTCGTCCCCTCCTGAAGACCACTGGCCTAAACTCAGCTGGCAACGTGGAATGGCCACACTCCAGGGAGTACAATTTCAAATTTGCTGCCACTCAAGATCCATTAAAAGCTCTGTGGACACACACAACATAGCAGGAGGAAGGCGTGGAAATCACTCAGCAATCCGGTCTTGCAGATGCTCCAAAATATACCTACGTCAGCCGGCAGAGAGCTGAGACCCTCAACTTGCCTCCTTCAGACTCCCCCTCGCCAGAATGTCTTTTCCTAACTCGTGTTTTGGTGCGATACCATCAGCTTTTATTGAGGGCTGATCACAGAAACTGCCCCATAGAGCTCACTGTTGTGACTAACGTGGGATGTTGTCGGGGTGGCTGCTCATTACCTCACACTGTGTTCTCTTCATGAGGCCCCCCAGGAGAAATTCCTGTCTGATTGTAGTACCAAGAATAGTTGTAATTCTCTTGAGCAATAGGTCTGTTTTTATCTCATGGACGCTGGGAATTGTGTAACGGACATGGTCTCTGTTTCATTTTGGCTGCTGGAAAGCTCATGGACAAATCTGTGGCCCACCCACAGGGGGTGAACAGGGCATCGCAGGGTGCCTTTAGCTTTATCCTCCTCTCCACTTTGTCTTCCCTCTTGGTTTTTCTTTCTTTTAGCATTTCTTATTTTACTATATAACTGAGAACATATAAGATGAATAAAAATCACCTGTAATCTTACTATCCAGAGATAACCACTATTAATAATGTTG
>NW_007726310.1:412799-414690 GCF_000696425.1 Galeopterus variegatus | reverse complement strand
TCTCCACTTTGTCTTCCCTCTTGGTTTTTCTTTCTTTTAGCATTTCTTATTTTACTATATAAAACTGAGAACATACAAGATGAATAAAAATCACCTGTAATCTTACTATCCAGAGATAACCACTATTAATAATGTTGTCTCTTTATGCATACTTTTTTAAAAATAAAAATTTTATAATATGTCATGCACATCTTTCCATGTAATTAAATGTTTAAAAAATACTTCAGAGTTTCTCTATAGGTCTAGCAATTTAATACTAATAACTAACATTTCTATATCCACTTACTATGTGCCTGGCTTTATGTATATTTACATATACATATACGTGAAAGTATATTCATGCGTACTATATAACTACAATATGTATGTATACTTATAAGCTATAATATTCATACATGTCAACTAATTTGATGCTCACAACCTTATGAGGTAGATATTATTGTCCCCTTTCTACAGACAAGAAAACCAAGGCACAGAGAGTTGCCTTGCCCCGGTCACATAGCAGAGTTAAAATTTGAACCCAGGCAATCTGGCTCCAAAGTGTGTCCTCCCAAGTGCTAAGGTATTCCATTGGGATTTCGCAGTCCACAACAGTTAAACATTTCATTTATCTCCTTCCTCCTCACTTCTAATTTATGTTATTTTGCCATATTTTAAGTACCCTTGTAAGTCACCTGAAATCCTCTCTGCCACAAGGCAAGGCATAAATAAACAGTGCAGAGAGTGGTAAACGGCACAAGACTGTAAAGCTGAAGTGCTGCCCCAGGAGAGAAGCCAAATCCAGGCTGTCCGCAATGAAATGGATTTCTTTCCTCGAGATGTGGTGAGCTCCCATCCCTGGAAGAGCTGGCTTGGGAGGCTGTGGAAGACCTTCCAAGGAGACTGAGTTGGGCCACAGGAGCCCTGAGGCCCCTTCTTAGATTATCAGGGTTTATGAAAATACCAATAAAACAAAAGGAAGCACCTAATGGAATTAACGCAGCAAGGCAGCAGCTGGGCCTGAACCATGACCTGGGACTCTCCATCCAGGTCTATTACTAGATCACACATTTAAAGTAACAAATAAACCAACAAAAATTCAGTTCCCAATTCTCAGAGCATTTATTCTTTTCCCAAAGCTCTTGGGCTGCTGTCGCAAGATGGCCAAAGGATACTGTCACTGTCCTCAGTCCTTTTGCTAGAGTGACAGAGAACACGACAAGAAGGCGAAGCTGGCCAGCTTGGAGGATGGCCCATGAGCCTGTAATTGGGTAGGCTTTGCCATTTGACAAATGTGATGGAGAAGGAGCCGAGTTTCCTAATCCTGGACTGAATGTTTATTAGCTGGGAGAACTTGGGCAAGTTTCCTTAACTCCTGAGACCTCAGTTTCCTCATCTGCAAAATGGAGTTAATACCTACTTAGCAAAGCTGTTGTGGGATCCCATGAGATAGTATAGGGTATCGCATTCTTAAAAACGCGAGCAAGGAAGTACTGATAAAGCTGTTTCAGGGGATTTGGGAAGGGCTCGGCTGTCCCCACGCTTAAGGCCCGGCAGACCCGTCTGCAAGAAGTGTTGGCAGTGCCCAGGTGCTGCCTGGCCTCTTACCTCTTCAGCCTCCTGCCCACCACAGCTCCCCTGTCATGAAAGAAGCCGCATTCACGGTGACAACCATGGTGGCGCCGGACCCAGGGGCTTCGGGCTGGAGTAGGGAGCAGGCAGAGGTCACATCCTCCTCCTCTACCACAAGACCCCGGGCTGCGTGCCCACAGGGGCAAGGCCCTGTGCGCAATGCCATCAGGACCAGCTGGCTGGGTTAGAAGAAGGCCCGACCTCTACGCAGCAAAGAAAACAAACACAGATGTGTTTAGCTGGGACCTGGAGGGAGAAGATCGTCCCCTCCCCCCGCCTG
>NW_007726310.1:410732-411489 GCF_000696425.1 Galeopterus variegatus | reverse complement strand
ATGTTCGCAGGCCAGGCGGCTCAGCCCGACCCCTGTTCGGACGAGAACGGCCACCCGCGCCGCTGCATCCCGGACTTTGTCAATGCGGCCTTCGGCAAGGACGTGCGCGTGTCCAGCACCTGCGGCCGGCCCCCGGCGCGCTACTGCGTGGTGAGCGAGCGCGGCGAGGAGCGGCTGCGCTCGTGCCACCTCTGCAACGCGTCCGACCCCAAGAAGGCGCACCCGCCCGCCTTCCTCACCGACCTCAACAACCCGCACAACCTGACGTGCTGGCAGTCCGAGAACTACCTGCAGTTCCCGCACAACGTCACGCTCACGCTGTCGCTGGGCAAGAAGTTCGAGGTGACCTACGTGAGCCTGCAGTTCTGCTCGCCGCGGCCCGAGTCCATGGCCATCTACAAGTCCATGGACTACGGGCGCACGTGGGTGCCCTTCCAGTTCTACTCCACGCAGTGCCGCAAGATGTACAACCGGCCGCACCGCGCGCCCATCACCAAGCAGAACGAGCAGGAGGCCGTGTGCACGGATTCGCACACCGACATGCGCCCGCTCTCGGGCGGCCTCATTGCCTTCAGCACGCTGGACGGGCGGCCCTCGGCGCACGACTTCGACAACTCTCCAGTGCTGCAGGACTGGGTCACGGCCACCGACATCCGCGTAGCCTTTAGTCGTCTGCACACGTTCGGCGACGAGAACGAGGACGACTCGGAGCTGGCGCGCGATTCGTACTTCTACGCGGTGTCCGACCTGCAGGTGG
>NW_007726310.1:400402-409888 GCF_000696425.1 Galeopterus variegatus | reverse complement strand
GAAAAAAAAAATTTTTTTTTTCCTGTTTTGAACAGCGTGTTTGTGTTAGCGAAAGAAGAGTGGTGTGATTTCAAATAATTACAATGTACAGATTACAAAGGAGAGTTCAGGAATTATTTTAAACTAATTCAACCCTGGTCTAAAAAAGAAGCATATTAGATTTTTTTTTTTTTTTTTTTTTTGTTAGCTTAAGGGTTTGGTGAAATTAAAAAGTTTTGAATTAATTGAGGGCCCAGCTTCTCGCTTTTTAATGGGGTTTCATCTCCTGAAAGAGAAATCTGACAGAACTGAGCACTGGTGAATACGGCTGGGTCAGAAATGAGGCTAATAGAAGAATGTGTTCTACTTCTGAATTGTACAACTTTGCTGCTGTAGAAACTCTCTCAGGCATCAGTTTCTCCCCAGCAAAAAAATAAAAAAGAGACAGAAGGTAGTAAGACAGTATCTTACTTCTGTCAGTATGCGATGGAAATGTCCAAATCCCACATTTATTTAAATGAGAGTTATTTCGTTTGTAAATGTACCGTTCGGCGTGCACCTTTTGTGAACATAGATTTTTCCTCCCCCTCCCCCAGCCCCAAGCAACCAGTGTGAGTCTCTTCAAGTGCTTCACCCTCTGAGGCACATTGCAAAGTTTGCTGGTCCCCACAAACACACGTTTTGAGGTCTGGTTCTGATTAATTGTGTCATGTTGTTGTCGAATAGTTTGTGCTTCATGACTGTAGATGCAGACTTTTGAGCAAGCGAATGGAAAACATGTCTTGGAGGGCCGGTCGGCACAGAGGCCCAGTCAGGCGTCCTGGTCTGCAGACGCCTGTGCCTCCTGTTGCATGGCGGAGCCTCCATTTTCACACTCGTGTCCTGCTTTTGCAGAGCTAATTGTTCATCCCCCTCCTTTAGGGGACAGAGCTGGTTTCCAGTTTAAAGAGACTGTTCAAGATAATGCAGAAAGAGAGAGAGAGAAAGAGAGAGAGAGAGAGTAGTTACACCCCAATTTAGTGGTCTTCGAGAATAAAATTCCTTTGATCTGCTCATTCCCTGAGAAATGTTGGTTTTTCCCATCTCTTCTCTTCTTCCCCTCCCTCCTCTTTTCTTTTCTTCTTTTTGTGTGTAAAAACCCTTTATTGACATTTAAAGGGCTTCCCAGGGTTTTGCTATCAGTTTTAGTTTGTATGTGCATATGAAAGATGACTTTGTATTGTCACCAGCAGGGTCTAATTGGACAAACCCCAGTGAATACATTGAGGCGAATAAACTTGATGTTGTGGTAAAATTTTACTGGCCTGAAGATTCATTTTAGCGCTGGTATTGTTCAGACTCACCACTTACCCCATCTCTCTGTCACTTAGGATGTGAGACATAATCTGCATTTGTTATAACAACCGTCATGCACTTGAAATAATCTCTGTAGTTTAGGATTTTTGTCTTTTGACCACTAACTATGCACACAAATTGGATTGACCCTTTTTTTTTTCCCTTTGGCCAAATCGAGCAATCAACATATTAACTAATGTAATTAGCAAGGGTTTTGGTTCAAAAAGTTTAATTAGGCCTAATAAGTACATAATCTACATGACAAATGATGGAGTAACAATATTTTTCTGGTTTTTACTGAAGTTATTTTAATTCTCAGTAGTTAAAGTATCTTTAAATCTTGCCAATTATTCAGGCATCTCATAAAAGCAGAGCCAGTTCAACTACGTTAAAGTTATTTATAGTTTCCTTTTTAAATAGATGTTCTGATACCTTGTAGATATAGCTGGGAACATCAGATTGAAGTTCCCATAAAGTCTTAATTGAAGTCTTAGTGATTTTTCCGTCATTCTGTGAAAGAGAAAGCCAGCAAGACAATTTAGGAGTGATTTACAATTAAAGGTCGAGGTTTTTATGAAAAGGCCCTGTAGTGGAGATATGTGAATGAATTAGTATTTGACAGGTGTTCTGAGATACTAAAGGGCACTGTGCTAGGAAAAAGCATTAATAAATCCTTCAGACACTAACTTGGTACTATCAGCGACTTAGAGTTTTTCCCCAACATAATCCCATCTTGTGAATTTCACACTGTTGACATGCAAAGTCAAGCTACCCAGAGTACTTACAACTAAGGCAAAGTAAAGAAATATATATTTCTTAATTGCGAAAATCAATCTTGATAACAGTTAGGCATTATGACTGTGCCATTCTATCTTTCCCTTTTTAAATAATGAGACATGATTTATAACAGTCTAAAATGGCATCCTTCCCTAGATTAACTCCTGCTCCTCAAAAAAAAACCCTACATTTTAAAATATGGTGATGCTGTTATTTGACTGAATAGTCATATACAGGGCCGAGGTTCTTACAGATTACTAAGAAATGCACATATTCTATATGCTTTCTTTAGTCTAGCTTTCTTTTTGGTAGTTTTGGTATTGTTTCAAAATCGGGTTCTCTGTGGAATAAATGTGAACTTTTTGTAAAGCCCAATTTTATTTTAAATGCCATTTTGTATTTCTTCCGTGTGGGAAAAAAACAGAAACCCTCAAACCAATATGAAAGACAAGACTATGTATAACGTTACAGCCTTGACAGCTCTCAGTGGAATAACTAAATACTTTCTTCCGCCCATATGTATCAGTGTTCACATGCTTTTTTATACACATGTGCATTTACAGTCATTGTGTAAAGAAGCACCCATGCATGGGGGGGGGTGTACATTCAAGGGAAAATGCACGAACAGTTTTAAACCACCTGGGTTGCTAGGCCCTTTTTTTTCCTGCTTCCTTTTTTTCAAAAGAGCATCTGAAGACCATATTGTGTTTCATAAATTATTGACATCAGTTTTAATCAGCGTCCCCCTGACGTTGGAGCTGTGTTAGTATTTAGTGCCTGACGAAGCATGCTGTTTAATCTTACTGTGGGGATGTCAGCATGGGCCCCTGCCTGGTTTGTGACAGGTCGAGCTTATGAAAACTCGTTTTGCGACTCACTCTATGGCTTTGCACTGCCCAGCTGTAACCCAAAACTCTCACAAAAGACATCTCTGCAAGATGAGCACCTTGCTGGGCTGGCCTCCTATGGTCATGGGTACCTGCAACATAATGCTCATAATTGTTTAAACATGATTTCCAGGAGGGGGCGGGGGGCTCCTCATTGCTGTAAATGGCTCTGGTGTTTGGGCCCACCCTCATCCCCAGCAAGAGAGGGAGGTTATATTGGAGGCATTGTCATGAGAAATCCAATGCTGTGCTAAAGACCCTTGCAAAATCAGAAGGCTAAAATTATTTGTTGCCTAGTCCGGAGCCTGGCACATAGCTGTAGATGAGTGAATGTTTTTAATAGTCATAGTAATTATTATAATTATTGTCATTATCATGATTAACCAACCCTTAAGGGCTTATTCTTTGCCAAGCACTCATGTTAATTTAGTCATTTAATCATTGTGACTTCGCTAATAATAGGCACTATTATTGTCCTTATTTCAGAGATGAGGAAACCATGGCCTAGAGACATTAAATGGTTTACCCAAAGCCACATAGCTAGTAGGTAATGGAGCTGGGACACCAGCCTCATGTTTGTGCTTTGTTTTATTGCATCCACTTGCTGCCTCTCCACAGAATGGAACAGTGGATGGATGGATGTGTGGCACTTAGACATCCACGTATAGGAGAAAAGCTAGAACAACTTGTTACTTCTTGCTGGAATTGGTGGTGGTTCCCTAGTTGTGTTGCATTATCATTATGTTACATTACATTTATACCGTATTCATACTTACTTACGTATGAAGTTGTATACAAGAAGTGTTCTTTTATCTTAGCCATCAGGCCTAGTGGGAATGTGAGTGAAGGGGCTTTAAATACTTTCCTGTGGGTTTTCAGCATCCATATGTGTTGCCGATGGCCAAGTCTTTCTTGATTTCAGGGCCTGTGATCTCCCTCACAGGTGGCGAAGTCGAGCTGGTAATCAGAAAGTCCTCTCAAGGAAGGCCTTCTCTTTTCCCCCCTAGTGCTCACCATTCCATTGCTGGAACATATCGAAAAAATCCAGGAAGTGGGTAAGTGTTGCTGCTAAAGAGAGGAGTCTGCTGGGGAACAGCATGTTCGGGTCGCTGGCATGGTGCTACTAGGTGCAGTGTACGTCAGTCTGCAGCACCAGGCAGTCATTGATCTCTGTTGGCCCCCTGGCAGCTGGAGTGAGGGTCTCTGCTGCGGTCCTCATGAGGTGAGCAGGAGCTTCGAAGCAGGGAGGTTGCTCCCTACTATACCCAGAGAAGGGGGAGGCAGGTTTGTCAGGGTCAGCCTTCTGGGCTGGGTTTGTGCAGTTCTAGGCTCTGCCAAGCTCTCCCTTAGCCCTGCCCAGACTTTTCTCTGATCTCCTCCTCCTGTAGAAAAATGAGATCCTCAGAAAAGTATTTGAGACTTTATGTCCAGAGTAAATATTGGAAAGGCAGTGGGTTGAAATTCAGATGTTCCCTGGAAGGAATCCCCTCATTTTCTGCTCACAGCTGGTATCGATATTTCTTTCTTGAGATGAGTTGTGCTTTTCATTAAGTAAATTTTTCGTCTTGGGATTAAACCAACATTGTATTCTTAATAGACTTTTATGTTTACACTTCAAAAGTCCTCTGGGTTTTTATTCGTGTTATCTTGATGGCTTCTACAGTATCTGCTATACACATTGGCTTCACCAAAATAAATGGCTCTCTAGGGAACTGGATTCTAAAACAGCCTTATCTGTGGATACACAAGTACAGATATTTTGTGAGCCAGTATTTTTTTCTTCTTTTCAGAAATGATAATCATACCTTGGGTTTCTGCAGTGCCTTTTATTACGGGGAGACAGGAGGTCTCGGAGGGCTTTTGAAATGCTCAGGACTTAAGCCTAATACTTGTAGAGTGGCCCACAGCATTTTGTCTGTCATCTGGAAGTCCTGGTGGTCTCCGCAGCCTCAGAAGGCATGGCATTCGTTTGGGTGGCCAGGGAACTTCAGAGTGAAGAATGTCAGGCCAAGATGGTTGTCAATTTGCATCCTGAAGACAGACCACAGCCCCCTATGGGTGCCAGGTATTATACAGGGTGCTTTATATGTGCTTTGTTTCAATTAGATTGCCACAAGGAATGGAAGCTTTTCAAAAACAAATGTCCCTGCCACCAAAGGGCAGTTTTTACACAAACAGGACTAAGTGTGGACAAGTCTGCAGGGCACATCTTGGCTTATTGAGTGAAACCATTTCATATATAGAGAGCAGGGGGTATCAGCAACATTTGTTTCGAAGGCTGATCACATAAAAGCCATGTCCTTTTATAACCACCTAGGAGGGATGGTTGTTCTGCATAGCGCTTGAAATAAGTGAGCTGCCTTGGCCAGTCTTCTAGACATGGACATTCGCCTCAAAGCACTCTGCTGTCTGAGGTTTGACTTGTGTAGCACAATGTAGTAAATTCACTGTTGCATTCCTGTATTCTTAGTCCAAAAATGTATCTGTCTTGTAAAATCAGAAGTAAATTTTAATTTACCTTTATGGTTATCTGGTTTATGTGAATTTCCCCCCATATCACAAAGCAGAGACTCATTCCAATGATCAGTCCTTGTCTATAATATTCTTAGTCCAAAAATGTATCTGTCTTGTAAAATCAGAAGTAAATTTTAATTTACCTTTATAGTTATCTGGTTTATGTGAATTTCCCCCCATATCACAAAGCAGAGACTCATTCCAATGATCAGTCCTTGTCTATAATAATATTGATCCCTTTCCATCCCTAGTTCCTGGAAGGCCTTGTCTAGGTGTTTGTTCAGTCCTGTCTACTTTATTTTGTGCCAGTTCTGCCTACTGATGGAGAGAAGGCAGTGTGGTCATGTGATTGATGAGATGCTGAATGGCTCTTGTCAGAGACTTTTTCTCCCAAGACTTAAGCCCCTGACCCAAGCCTCCTTCATGGTGGACATTTCTATCAGAGGCAGCTGCTGGCACTCAGAGCACAAGGGAAGATGCCATCTGGGGGATAGGTGTACTGATGGTTCAGGGGTACTGCCAAGGAATGGAAAAGTGTGCTTTGCTTTTGCCCATGTCGGGGCCATCCCTGGAGGTCCCTGAGGCTTCCGACTTTGGGATTAGTGTACTCGCTAGTTAAGTTGAAATGAGTTCATGTCGTAGTACATTTATGTGTGTAAAGAAGACCCAGAAGAAAGATGGCTCTGTAAGTATAATAGACTTCCAGGTCATTGAAAGGGGTGGCTTTTCAGAGGACAAAGTAAATTTGTTGGGTGAGAACTTGAAAGGCAGAAAGCAATACCCCAGTTCAGTTCCCAACTTAACTAGTGCCTGTCTGGAAGAAGGTACTGGAAGTCTGTCTCCCTGGAGGATCCAGGACTAGCTTATGTGAGGTCTCAGCTCTCTGTGCATGTCGTCACGTTTTAGTTGGGGGCCTGACCATGCCTCCTCCTTCCTAGTGCTCTTGCTAGATTTTCTAGATTTTCAATGGATCCTTTTCTGCTTACAGATAAGAGAGATTATTGGTTGTCATGTCTAATTTCCACACATTCCAGAGGCGCCACACTTAAGTTAGACAATCTGTACCACAGGGACCCTTAAAGGGGCTGGCTTTGAATAATTGAGTCCTAAATACAGAAATGAGATAGATTTCTTTTAGTTTCCCTACAGCCTGCATGCTGTGCTGCAGTCTATAGTTGAAGTCCCAAAGCAATGGACACTTCCTGTCTGCTTGATTGTCATTGTCAGGGCTTCTAATTGCATCTGCTTGGAGTGGCTTTGGTGAGTACCTAGCACGTGCACCACCATTTTCCCATTCTGAAACCAGGGCAGACACTGCTAATCAATTGCAGTACGTTTTTCTGCTAAGTCCAGAAATGATCTTATGATATTAGAATCCCCAATGTAATTCCCTAGGCAGCCATAACTCCTTAGGCAGAATTAGCTCATGAGATGAAAGCTATTTGCCTTTTTTGGTCCCAGAAGACCTCCCCCTGCCCCCACCCCAGCCTGCAGACAGAGAAGTACCTTATAAGTGGACATTTCTAGAGTGTTCACTGTTCAGGTGGCTCTGTTGTGTCTGAACATGTAAAGAAGTGTGAAATAGATGCCCTCCCCGCAGGTGAAATATGTTTTGAAAAGGTAAATCCTTGTCCACATGTACTAAAGCATAAACATGGATGGGTCCCCAGGGTGAGGAACTTGTCTGCTGAGATTCTTGAGAGGCAGTGGGTTTTGGATCTGGCTCCTGTACATGGAAGGATTGGATTTTAGTCCTCGTCACATTTTCTCTCTGCATTTGTTCTGTCATAGTGTTTTTGTTTTCTTCCATGCCAAGAATTTGAGAAACGATGATTCCCTGAAAAGAGTGATCTTCCTAGGAATGTCAGCTCTGAAGTTCCTGGGCATGTCCTCCAGAACAGCATCAGATTTTGAGACAAAAGCTTATCACTGCCCCACACTCGAAGGAAATTATGCCCCAACCTGGGTCAGGGCCCTGATGCAGAGGCTCCCTGGGGCTTCCCCCACACGAAGGTTCTTCCCACGACTAAAGCCCATGCCTGTGTGGTAAGGGGGACAAGGACCCTTCACAAGCCACTGCCCTCAGTGCTCTGCTTACATTTCAGCCAGCACAGAAAGTGCCGAACAATAACAGTTTCAATCCCAGCATGAAAAAGGAAACACATTGTGTTTACAGCTACAGAATTTGGCATCCGAAACATGAAAGTACCTTTGGGTTGGGTGGCCCCAGGGTAGAGCTGTTGGACACCGGCCCCCTTCCGTCAGTCCTGTAGCCAACTTGTTTTCCTCCCCGCAAATGAAGCCAGAGGTGGGCAGGTCGATCTCAAGCCAACTCTTTATTCCCAGACCCAGCCCTGTCTCACTTCATGGCTCAGACCTGGAGAGAATTCATGGGTAGGTTACTTAAGCTCTCTGTGCCTTTGATGCCTTACTGTCCTGGGGGCACAGCTCAAGACCCCTTTGATATATTGAGTGGTAGGGGCTGAGTGTGAGGAGCCCTCGTGTTGTGCCTTGAAAGGGGGCTCAGAGGAGGGGTATAGCAAGGAGACCCAGAGGCAGGGTTCTCATTCTAGACTTTGGGCTATTACCAGCACCCATTTCTGTAGTCCTTACTATTGCCATGCTGTGGTCTAGGTACCTTACAAAGATTGCCTCACTTAATCCTCATAATAGCTCCGTGAGGGGGTTCTATTATTAAGTAAACTTCTTCATTGCAAAAGAACACATGGAGGGAGAAAGACACAAATCATAGGTGTTCAGCTCAAAGTCTTTTCACCGTGTGCACACACCTGCCTAACCAGTGCCCACACCAAGAACATACCAGCACCCAGAAGCTGCCCTGTGCCCCCTTCCGGTTACCATGCCCCCTACCCACCATACGTTGATTTTGAATTTTTTTTTCCTTTTTGTCTTTTTTACTGACCGGCAACGGGATCGCAACCCTCGGTGTTGCGCCCGCACCACGCTCAGCCAGTGAGCGGGAACCGTTCTCCACATGGGATCCGAACCCTCAGCGGGAGCACCGCCACACTCCCAAGCTGCGCACTCTCCAGTGTGCCACCGGGCCGGCCCTGATTTTGATTTTTTAATTTAATTTTTAATTGACAAATATTAATTGTATATGATTTTGATTTATTTTTGAATTTCATATACATGGAATCATATTCTGGCTTCTTTCTCTTGACACTGCATTTGTGGTATTTTTCCTTGTGTAGTAGTAGTTTATCAGTTCCCACTGCTGTCCAGTACTCTTTGATATAAATGTATCATAGTGTACTTGCAGTGGACACTTGGCTTGTTCAAGGTTTTGGATATTAAAAATAGTGCTGCTGTGACCGTGCTTGTCCATGCCTTTAAGGCACATCTGAATGCACTTCTGCTGGGCAGGTATCAAGAAGTGGAATTGCTTGGTCCTAGGATATAGGTATCTTTTCAGCTTTAATAGATAGTTGTTGGGCCGGCCCAGTGGCGCACTGCTACAGTGCGCCGCTTGGGAGCGCGGCGGCGCTCCCACCGAGGTTTCAGATCCCACATAAAAGCAATAAATTTCTTTTTGTTTATGGATCAACCTGTTTTGAGTATTTTGTTATAAGCAATGGAAACGGACTAATGAAAGTGGTTGTACAAATTTACATTTGTGTACCATTTAATAGATGATGAAACTGAGGCACACGGAGGTTAGGTAGCATGTCCAAGGTCACAAGGCTAGCAGTGGTGGAGCTGGAGTTAGAATGTAGGCAGCATGGCTCTGGATTCTTGCTTTTCACCACTGTGCTAGGTCTCTCTCATCTTTAACCTGTACACACCCTGTTAAGGAAGACTGTTAATACTGGAAAGCAAAGGTGACTTGGCACAAGTCCCTTTACTTCCCTGGGCTTAGTTTTTTCCTTGCGTGATGTATCTTCCACCCTCTCCCTTTTGTTGGGGTTCCAGCAAAAGACTGTATAGGGCCTAATTGGGGGACCTCACTTAGGCCTGCCCTCTGCTGGCACTT
>NW_007726310.1:397755-399483 GCF_000696425.1 Galeopterus variegatus | reverse complement strand
GTGATGTATCTTCCACCCTCTCCCTTTTGTTGGGGTTCCAGCAAAAGACTGTATAGGGCCTAATTGGGGGACCTCACTTAGGCCTGCCCTCTGCTGGCACTTTCCTGCCTCTCCTCGCCTCTTGTACTTGGAGGGCGTGGGGGTGGAGGGTGGGATAGGGGATGATATGGAACCTGCTCCTTCTTTGCTCTTCAGCGTGTCAGCCAAAAAATCTTCTCTCTTTAAATCATGTGTGTTCAGCTGGGTGAATTTTCACAAAGTGAATTCACTTGTGTATCTAGCACTGCCATCGAGAAATAAAATATTTCCAGAAGGCCCCTTATGCCCCTTCCTACCACCAAGCCCTCAGTTTGATCACCACCTTGACTTCTAACACCATAGATTTAGTTTTGCCTGTTTTTGAACTTCGTAGAAATGAAATCACACTGTATGTTCTCTTCAATATCTGGCTTCTTTGGCTCAGCATTTTTTCCTGATAGTCTTGAATGTGACTTATCCTGTAGTCCTTGTTAGTTTGATGGATGACCTTACCTTGGGGGTACTGATCCTCCTGCTTATTTTGTCTGCTGACCTTTGCTCACCGTGAATGATTTCCGTATGTGTTTTGTACTTTCTGACTGTGAGCTTATCTTTATTTGGGATTTTGTGGAAATCCCACTGGTCTTAGTTATGGAAATGCCCTTGTCGAGTCACTTTGCACTGGTTCTGCCAGATATCCTAGAGGTAACATTGGACTGGGACCAATTTTTCTGTTAATTGATCATCTTGGAAATTCTTGTATCAATTGAGGAGTACGCATTTGGCCTCCGAACCTTCCAGGCCTGAGGTTTCATTTTCTCACTCACTGAGGCTCTCTCTTTCCTCAGAACTGGGTAAGACAAGCTTTCGCTGTCATCTTAGGCTGATGGGTAGACTTTTAGTCCCCCTTTTACTCAGGGTGCATTTGGAAGATCCAGGTTTTTGCCACCTGGATTACTGCTACAGTTCCCTAAGTGGCCTCCCTGCCTTTACCCTTGTTCCCTACTTACCTTCCCCCATCTATTCTTAGCACAGCAGTCAGAGGTAACTGCCTTGTGTGTCAGCTTCCCCTTCACTCAGAGGACACCAGAGCCCCTACAATGGATGCAAAGCGGGGTCTGGCCCCTGCTTCCTCACTCCTGGCACTCTCCCTTTCACTCACTGTTCCAGCCCCCAGGTGTCCTTGCTGTAGCAGGCCAGACAGGAACTCACCTTACAGCCCTGGCACGGGCCATTCCCTCTGGGCATCTGATAAGCCGAGATATCCCAGTGGATGACCCATCAGTTCCTTCAAGTCTTTGGTCAAATATCACTTCTCCATGAGGCTCACCCTGACTATTCTATTTAGTACTGCCAACAGCTACCCCTCCTGGTCTGTCTGTCTGTGTCTTTCACACACACACGCACACGCACAGAGGCACTCACGAGATCACCCTTATCCTGTCCTACTTACTGATTTTCCCCATGACACTTACATCACTTTCTAGCATACTAATTTACTTATTCATTATGTGTATTAACTGTCTTTTCATATTCCCACCTGTTCCTTTTTAACACTTGTTTGAATGTAAATTTATATAAGGACAGGAATCCTTGTGTGTTTTCTTCATAGGGGGCCTGGCATAAGTAGGCACTCATTAAATATTTGATGAAAGAAAGAATGCAGGGGTCTCATTTGCAGCTCCTGGCCTTGTAAGACTAAGGCCTCAC
>NW_007726310.1:306983-397338 GCF_000696425.1 Galeopterus variegatus | reverse complement strand
TTAAATATTTGATGAAAGAAAGAATGCAGGGGTCTCATTTGCAGCTCCTGGCCTTGTAAGACTAAGGCCTCACCTCCCGTGTGTGTGTGTGTGTGTGTGTGTGTGTGTGTGTGCCAAAGCCACTAAGGCCCATTTCCAGGTCCAATAACCAGTCTTCTTACCCCCTCATCTCCCTTCCTACTGACACTTCATGATTCCTGGGGTCTCAGTGTTTCTCCTAACACCTTAACTTTCAGATTCTTCTTTCCTCTAGCACCTGGGGATTTTCTTTTCTTTCTTGTGAGATCTGTTATGCATTAAATATTTTTCAAAATTACATTTCATCTAGTATTTCTAGATGTTTGCAGTGATAAGCGTTCTGCATTACCTCAGCCCACCTTGTTGCCAGAACTTGAAGTTGCATATTTTAATCTTTCATCCATCTGGAATTAATTGTGACATATGGTGTGAGGTAAGGATATCCATTATTTTCATCAAATAGTTAGCCAGTTATTCAGTGATGACTATCAAAAAATATCATTGTTTAGGGCCGGCCTGTGGCTCACTCGTTAGAGTGCGGTGCTGATAACACCAAGGCCACGGGTTCGGATCCTATATAGGGATGGCCGGTTTGCTCACTGGCTGAGCGTGGTGCTGACAACCCCAAGCCAAGGATTGAGATCCCCTTACCGGTCATCTTTAAAAAAAAAAAAAAAAATCATTGTTTTTCACTGATTTGAGATACCTTATTATTTAAATGCTTAATTATTATTTAAACCTGGATCTGTTTTCTGGATTTCCTATCTGTTGGGATAGTGCATTTCAATATCTGGTGGGCTCAGTATTCACTCATTTATTCTTTTTCAGTTATTCTCATTGCTATGCTTGCATGCTTATTTATTTGTTTATTAATTTGTTTATTGGGTTTTGATGAATTTGTCAAGTTTGAATACAGTGCCCTTGTTAATTTGATGGCAGTAGCGTTAAAATGAACTTGGTGATAATAACTTTACCTTTTTTTTTTTTCCTTTTTGTCTTTTTTACTGACCGGTAACGGGATCGCAACCCTCGGTGTTGCGCCCGCACCACGCTCAGCCAGTGAGCGGGAACCGGTCTCCACATGGGATCCGAACCCTCGGCGGGAGCGCCGCCGTGCTCCCAAGCGGCGCACTCTCCAGTGCGCCACCGGGCTGGCCCAACTTTACCATTTTTAAATTGTGACTGTATCAACATGACTATTGTGTATAATGATTTGATTATTTAAATGTCTCCATTAGTGATATTAGGGTAGGGGGTAAGTCTGGGCAAAACCAAAAATTGTACTTATGTGTTTCTCTTTGATTCTTCCAGATGAATTTTTAAAACAGATTTATTGAGATATAATCAGCATTCAATAAATTGCATATATTTAAAGAGTATAATTTGATACATTTGACATGTGTATATACCTATGAAACCATCACCACAGTCAGGATAAAGAAGACATGCATCAGCCCAAAATGTTTCCTCATATTCCTGGGTAATCCCTTCTGCTCCTTTCCATCATTGTGCTTTTTGTCATATATGAGTTTGCTTTCCCTAGAGTTTTATATAAATGGAATAACACAGTGTATATTTTTTGGTCTGGTTTCTTTTACTCTGTGTGAATATTTTGGTTATTTATTCATCCATGATGATACGTGCATTCATAGATCAATCCTTTTTATTTATGGGTGGTATTCCATTGCGTGGATATATCACCATTTGTCCGTTCACCTGCTGATGGACATTTAGGTTGTTTCTGGTTTTTGGCCATTACAGATAAAGCAGCTATGAACATTTCTGTACGAGTCTTTGCATGGAAATATACTTTTGTCTCTCTTGGGTAAATACCTAAGAGTGAAATACCTGGATGATAGAATAGGTGTATATTTTTAAGAAACTACCAAACTGTTTTCCAAAATGGTTGTAATTTACATTTATACCAGCAGTGTAGGAGAGTTCCAGTTTCTCCAGTTCCAGTTCCTCACCAGAATTTAATATGGCCAATCTTTTTACTTTTAGCCATCCCAGTAGGTGTGTAGAAGATACCTTTACAATTTTAAGTCTTAAAATCCAGAAACATGGAACGTCTCCATTTATTTATATTGTCTTTTATGCCCTTCAGTAGATTTTATAAATTTCTTTATATTAGTGACACACTTTTAAAGAAAGTTTGCATCTATGCATTTATAATTTGTATTGCAATTATGAAAGAGATTTTTTTTCCTTCTCATTTTATTTTCTAATTGGGTATTGTTGACATATAGGAAGACTTGATTTTTATGTAAGTATTTTGCATCCTGCAACTTTACTGAACTCTTTTTAAATTAGTTCTCATAGTGTTTCGGTTAATTCTCTTCTCTTGGACTTCAACTATAATCCACAAATCTTGAGTATTTTAGCTTTTCTTTTCCAATACTTGTACATTTCATTTATTTTTCTTGTCTTACTGCATTGCATAGAACTTCAAAGTAATGGTAAGATGCATTCTTGTCTTGATCCTGATTTGAGTGAGAATGTTTCTAGAGTTTCATCACTAAATATTTGCTGCTAGTTTAAGATAGATATTCTCTATTGTATTTAATGGAGTGACCTCTATTCCTGATTTACTGGGAGGTTTGCCTTTTTTTTTTTTTAACTCAAGAATATGAAGAATGTTAATTCTTTAGATATTAGCCAAAATGATCATACAGTTTTTCTGCTTTGACTATTAATGTAATGACTTGCATTAATTGATTTCTAAGTTACAATTCACATACCATACAGTTCACCCATGGAAAGTGTACAATTCAATGGTGTTTAGTATGTTCATAAAGTGGTGCAACCATCACTAAAATTAATCTTAGAACATTGTTGTTATCCTCAAAAGGAACTCCATACCCATTAGCAGCCACCTCCCATCACCCACCCCTACTTGCACCCCAGTCCTAGGCAATCAGTCTACTTTGTCTCTATTCTGGACATTTCATATAAGTAGAATCATACAGTATGTGGCCTTTTGTGACTGACTTCTTTCAGTTAATGTTTTCATGGCTCATCTGTGTCGTAGCATGTATCAGTATATTCCACTGTATGAACATACCAAATTTTATTTACTCATTCATCATCTGGTGAACATTTGAGTTGTTTTCATTTTTTGGCTGTTATGAATAATGCTGTTGTGAACAATTGGTGTACAGGTTTTCGTATGGACATGTGTTTTCATTTCTCTTAGGTATATACCTAGGAATGGAATTGCTGGGTCATAGGGCAACTCCATGTTTAACCTTTTTCAGAACTGCCAGGCTGTTTTCCAAGCAACTGCTCCATTTTACAATCCCACCAGCAACATATGAGAATTCCAGTTTTTCCACATACTTGTCAGCACTTACTATCTATCATTTTGATTGTAGCCATTCTGGTGGGTGTGAAGTGGTATCTTACTGTGTTTTTGTGATTTCCTAAGTTTGAATTATTTTAGTATTCTAGGAATAAAATTTATTGGGTGATATATTATTCCTTGCTGGGGTTTTTTTTTTTTTTGGTGGCTTGCTGGTATGGGGATCTAAACTCTTGCTTGACCTTGGCGTTACCAATACCATGCTGTAACCAAGTGAGCTGACTAGCCAGCCCACTTTGCTAATATTTTGTTTTGGATTATTATATCTATGTTCAAAAGCGAGATTTGTCTGAACTTTTCTCTCTTTCTATTGCCTGTTATATCAAGGCTGTTCTAACCTTCAACGATGAAGTGGGAAGTTTCCATTCTATTCTACGCTTTGGAATAGTTTAAGTAGCATGAGAAATAGCTGGACCTTGAAGATTTGCTAGAATTAGCCCATCTGGGCTGTTGGCTATTTTGGAACGAGTTATTTGATAACCATTTCAATTTCTTCCATGCTTATATGTTTATTCAAGAAATTTATTTTCCTAGGAAGCAATCATTTGGCCAGATTTTCATTTTTTAAAGCATAGAGTGGTATATAGTAATCACTAAAAATATTTTTAAAATTTTTCATATTTGGCTATAGCACCTTTCTAATTTCTAATATTGAACATTTGTTCTCATTCTCTCTTTGCTTATGTTTGTTTGCTTCCTTTCTTCTGTGAAAGTGATGATTATAACACCTGATCATATTTATTAAAAATGCACTGTGGGGCCGGCCCGGTGGCGCACTGGATAGTGCGCCGCTTGGGAGCGCGGTGGCGCTCCTGCCGAGGGTTCGGATCCCACATACAGACCGGTTCCCGCTCACTGGCTGAGCGAGGCGCGGGAGCAACACCGAGGGTTGCGATCCCATTGCCGGTCCCCGGTCCGGTACGGGGGCAACACTGAGGGTTGCGATCTGTTGCCGGACACGGAAAAAGACAAAAGACAAAAAAAAAAAAAAAATGCACTGTGTGCTATGCCCTGTGCCATGTACCTTGGGATGCACTGGCTAATTTTAAAAGTCTTTACAACTCTGTGAATAGAGTTCTGTTATTCCCATTTTACAAATGGTTGAGTAGTTAAGAAATTGTCCAAAGTCACACAAATACAGAGCCCGGAGCTGGAGTTTGAATAGGTTCTGTCTGCTCTCAAAGCTGGTACTACTATTCTAGGCTGCTGCTTATTACTGAATGCTTTTAATTGGTTTCTTTTCTTTTCAACAAAACCCAGGCTGGAATTGTTGTTTTCTAATTCCAATTTTTTTTTTTCAATCTTCATTAATTTCTTAGGCTTTTTTGTGGTCCTCCTAAGTTTTTGAGTGGAATGCTGAGTTCAATAAATATAATTTTCTTATTCCTGTTTAGCAGTAAAACCATTTAAGGCAATGACTTTTCCTCTCTAGAGTAGCTTTGACCACTTCCTAAAAGTAGATTTCTACTGTTCTCATTGTCATCGTTTTACAACAGTGTCATTATAGTTTTGATTTTCTTGTTGCTGTTGTTCTTGGAGTTATTTATGAATTGGATTTTCATTTCCAGGGGGTTAAGTCCTCAAACAATTTTTTAAAAATTAATGTCCAGTTTTGTTTTATTGCAGCTGATATAGTTTTTTAGTTTTTTAGAATAATCTCATGTGTGTATGTGTGATCACCTCTGTCGACTTTCCATGGGAAATGAAA
Organism: Galeopterus variegatus; assembly: GCF_000696425.1. NCBI lineage: Eukaryota > Metazoa > Chordata > Mammalia > Dermoptera > Cynocephalidae > Galeopterus > Galeopterus variegatus. Next base: position 392,251 of record NW_007726310.1, on the reverse strand, counting down.
AAGAACTCTATTTTTATGGGTACAAAGTTCAATATATCTATTGAATAAATTTTATTGGGATTTTATTCTTCTGATACTGTATATCCTTGTTTTTCATTTTGCTTCCTTAGGGCCAAAACACGATATTAGTGGAAGACTTTAACATATAATTCTTAGTCTTTGACAAATTAAGTGACAAACTCATCCAACCTTTTAAAAATTAAGAGAGGTGCAAAAGTACATAAGGCAAATGAACACAAAGTAAAAGCGAGCAAAACAAAACAGTATCCAAAAAGTGAAATGCATTATGCACAAAGCTGGTTATTTTGTAATGATACCAGAAAAATATACCGTGTCATGAACTTGAATAGACCAAGACCTGGGCCTCAGTCTCTTCCTTGGTGCGCGGAGGGAGTTGGGCAAATGATCTCTTAGTCCCTCCAGTGCTCACATTCAGATGATGGTTTTGGGGTTCACTACTAAGTGGTGCCAGGAATGGAGTTAACTGGAAATAAGGATTAGAAGCAAAGGACAGGATGATTCTTAGCCTAAAGGCGGAGCAGTTTGAGCCGACAGCTGGGGCTGAGTTGATTGCTTTGGCTCCTTTCTGTCTTTCCATGAGCATCTGCCTCATTGCCTTTTGGCCTGGCAAAGGAGATTTGCTGAAATAGCAACCAGTCTGCAAGGACAAGATGGTGATGCCACAAGGACTCACTGACATGAGGTGCCACCTCCCATAATAAAATATGACCCCAAATGGCTTGGTTTGGCTCTGGGATATGCCAACACCACCCCCCAGCAGTTCCCCAGAAGAGTATTTCAATAGGCGGCTTCCTAGTGGAATGGACAGGCTACCCAGCTCCACGCCTGCCTCTGTTTCTCCTCATCCTCCTGCCAAGGGGTGATTAATTCATGGAAGGAGGACCGGATGCTAAAGAGAGGAGTGTGTTTCACAGAATACCAGAACCATGAGAAAGGCTGAAAATTAATGAGCTAAGTATCTAATTTAAGAAGTAAGAAAAAAAATTAACAGAATAAGCCAGAAACAAAACAAGAGTGGGGGAGGAAGAGATAAAAATAAGAGCAGAAGTCAATGAACCAGAAAACAAATATTCAACGGAGAGGATCAACCAAAGCCAAAAGTTGGTTGTTTGGAAAGACTAATAAAATAAACAAATATCGGGAAAGATTGGCCAAGTAAAAAAGAAGAGACACAAATAAACAACATTAGGAATGAAAAATAGACATAAGGAGAGTTCAGGCAGGGACTAAAAAACAAAAATAAGGTATATAGTATGAACCACTTTATGCTAATAAATTGTAAAAGTGTGACCTCCAAATTATCTTTATCAAACGCTTGGAGAATTTCTCCCAGAGTGGCCCATACACCATCTGCATTACAATCTTGTGTGGAAACTAACCAAAAAACCCAGATAAATTAGACTTCATCACAATTTAAAACTTGTGCTTCAAAGGACACTATCAAGAAAATGAAAAAGACAACCCACAGTGGGGGAAAATATTTGCAAATCCTATGTAAGGCTGTAGTGTATAGAGAGAATATATAAATACATCTTAGAACTCAGCAACAAAAAGACAACCCAATCTAAAAACAGGCAAAACACTTAAATAGATATTTCTCCAAAGAAGATATACAGACGGCCAATAAGTTCTTGAGAAGATGCCCAACATCATTAGCCATCAGGGAAATGTAAATCAAAACCACAGTGAGATACCACTTCACACCCACCAGCATGGCTGTAATCAGAAAGACAGACAGTGACAAGTGTTGGTGAGGGTGTGGAGCAGTTGGAACCCTCATACACTGCTAGTGGGAATGTAAAACGGTACAGTCACTTTAGAAAATAATTCCTCTAAAGGTTAAACATAGAGTTACGATGTGACACAGCAGTTCCACTCCTAAGTATGTATCCAAGAGAAACAAAAATATATACCCACAGAAAAACCTGTATAAAAGTGTTCATAGCATCGTTACTCATAAGGTAAAAAGTGGAAACAGTCCAAATGCCCATCAGCTGATGAGTGGGTAAGTAAAATATGGTAAACCCATGCAATGAAATATTATTCAGCCTTAAAAAGGAATGGAGTGCTGACACATGCTAAAACATGGATACACCTTGGAAACATCATGTTAATTGAAAGAAGCTAGTCACAATTATAAAATCACATTATATGATTTTACTTCTATGAAATGTACAAAATAGGCAGATCCATAAAGGCAGTGGCCAGGGACTGAGGGGAGGGGTGAATGAAGAGTGACTGCTAATGGGTGTGGAGTTTCTTTTGGGAGTGTTGAAAATGTTCTTGAATTAGATAGCAGTGATAGACAACCTCCTGTGAATGTGCTAACAACCACGGAATTGTACACTTTAAATGGGCGAATTATATGGTATGTAAATTATATTTCGATTAAAAAAAAACTGGGCTGGCCCGTTTGCTCAGTTGTTTAGTGTGGTGCTGATAACACCAGGGTCCAGGGTTCAGATCCCTGTACCAGCCAGCGCCAAAACACATGAACAAACAAAAAATCCCCTGTGGGGGAATGGGAAATGCTTATTGAAATGTGTACTTCTGAGCCTTCCCCTGGTTTAATGAAGTCAGGTTTCTGGGGCTGGGGCCTAGAAATCTGCACTTTGGCTAATGCTTTAGGTGAAACAAGTGCACAGAGAGCTTTGAGAGTCACTGTCCACTTTTCCTTTCAGTAGAATTACAAATAATAAATGTAGAAAGAGTAGCGGAAATAGAAAATCACCATTTGGCAAAAAGTTCCCAGCAAGTGGTTGCGGGCAGGAATCACAAGGACTGTTAAAGTTAGTGGGTGAAAATATGATGAGAAATAGAATACTTGCAAAGTACTAGTCAGAAAATCTTCCCACAATTACAAAAGGAAAAAAGTAACTTTCCAGTGAAGAAACCTGGCAGATGGCACCTTAACTAAGTGATCAGAATTAACATCACTAGGAATGGGACATCCTAACAGCATGTGCCATCTGATAATGTGTTGAGAAGGGGACATCACTTCTGTGGGATTCTTGCTAAAAACACATAACCTGAATTTAATCATGATGAAGCATCAGAGAATCCCACATGAGAGATGGTCTAGAAAATAACAGGCTCGTACTCTTCAAAAATATCAAGGTCATTAAAGACAGGACAGACTGAGGGACTGTCACAGACTGGAGGTGACTAACGAGATGTGAGACCTAAATGCATAATGTGAGATTCTGGATTGGATCCATCCTGGACTGGAAAAGGACATGAGTGGGACAATGGGTGAGATTTGAATAATGTTTGTAGATGAGATAATAGCATTGCCTCAATTTTAATTTCCTGGTTTTAATCATTGTAGGACGGGTATGTAAGATATTAATGTTTGGGGAAACTGAGTGAAGGGCACACAGAAATTCTTTACACCATTTTGCAATTCTTTGTAAGTCTAAAATTAGTTCATTTTAATTGAAAATAATTCCAATTCAATTTAATTGAAAAATTTTTTTAAAAGTCACTGTCGGGCCGGCCCAGTGGCGCACTGGAGAGTGCGCCACTTGGGAGCGTGGCGGCGCTCCCGCCGAGGGTTCGGATCCCATGTGGAGACCGGTTCCCGCTCACTGGCTGAGCGTGGTGCAGGCGCAACACCGAGGGTTGTGATCCCGTTGCCGGTCCCTGGTATGGGCGCGACACCGAGGGTTGCGATCCCGTTACCAGTCAGTAAAAAAGACAAAAAAAGGAAAAAAAAAAAAGTCACTGTCCTCGAACATCATGAGTTCCAGTTGGAAAACCATTGGTGTCATAGAAAGAACTTGAGCTTTGGAATCATATAAGCCTCAGCTGGGCTCCTAGCTCCGTAACATGCCAGCTAGATCTGGAACCTCTCAGCCCTGGTTTTCTCACCTGTGAAAGGGGGATAATCACATCTATGTCCTAGGATAGTTGGAGGGAGGGGTGAATGCAACGATGTATGTGAAACGCTAAGTGCATGCCTGTATTACCAGACGCTCAGGAAATGCCAGCCCTCCTTTACAGTTCAAGCACTCAAAGATGTTTTCTCCACACTTCAGCTCCTGGTCCCCCTATTGCCTTGGAGCAAGAGACTCACTCCTCTCTGCTGGGCTGTTTCAGCCTGGCAAGGAGCTATCTACACATTCTGGCTCAATAGCTGAGAAAAGGTGCATCACGGAAGAGGGGGGTTTTGCCTGAGGTTGACATGGGGAAGTGGCCCTGGCAAGGGCAGAGAGCACCCCAGGGGCTCCGGGAACACAGCCTGGCCTGGGAGCTTTCTCACAGGCTCTCCTTGGCAGGCTGCTTAAAGTCACACCAACTTCAAACAAAAAGGGTTTCAGACACAAAGGAAGGCTCAACCTGGCCAGTGCCAGGCCTGGCTTGGCATTTGAGTTCAGAATCCAACTGCTTGGAGCTTGCAGACAGGCCAAGCCATCCCTGGTAGCTCTCCTGCCCCCACTCCAGGAATGCTGAGAACCTGCCTTGAAGTCCTCCCTGGCTCCCATTGCTGACCCTGGATCCCACTCATGAGAGGTAAATGAGGGCCAGTGCCCCCAGGGCATTTATTCTGCAGACAGCTGACACTGGGCTACAGGCCCAAGGTTGGTGGTCCTTGTACCTGTCCTCCGTCTGGCCCCCCACTGCATAGTATCGGCTGCATGTGCTGGGTTGGTGTTCTTAACCTGTTATTTTATTTTATTTTTTATTTCGTTTTTCCCCAGCTTTATTGAGGTATAATTGACAAATAAAAATTGTGTATACTTGAAATAAACAATATGATGTTTTGATATACATATACATTTTGAAATAGTCAAGCTAATTAACATATCCATCACCTGACATAGTTATTTTTGTGTGTTTCTCAACATTTAAGATCTACTCTTTTAGCAATTTTCAAGTATGTAGTACATTATTATTAACTGGAGTCACTGGGCTGTACCATAGATCTCCAGGAACGTATTCGTCCTGACGGTAACTTTGTATCTGTATCAGTCCATTTCTATTGCCTACAACAAAATACTTGAAACTGGGTGATTTATAAAGAAAACAAAATTCACTGCTTACAGGTTCTGAGGCTGAGAAGTTCAAAGTCCAGGGAACGTAGCTGGTGAAGGCCTTGGTGGTGGTGACAGTGACGACAGAGTATCACATTGCAAAATGGCTGAGCAGAGAAAGCAGAGAAAGAGAGACTCTCCTCTCTTCTTTTAAAGCCCTCAGAACCACACCCCAACCGCCATTTTTAATCCATTCACTACAGCACAGTCCTACAATCTCCACCTTCCAATTACCATAATAAGATTTCCCACCCTCAACAGTTACAGTGGGGGCTAAGTTTCTACTACATAAAACTTGGGGGACACAATTCAAGCTTCAATGAGTTTTGGAGGGACATAATTCAATCCACTGCAGTATCCTTTGGCCAACATCTCCCTAACCCCCCACCCCCAATTAATTATTTTAAAATAAAGCAAAATAGACAGTTTTTCAGTCTGTGTTTTTACATAGACCCCTCCATGTCTGTCACTTGGCTGTCCTTTGTGACCAAAGGCACACATTTGTAAGAAGGTGAGCCAGAGTTAAGGGCACAATGATGGAACATTGGAATGACCGAATGCATTTTATTATTTTTTTTTTCCTTTTTTTTTTTTTGTCTTTTTTACTGACCGGTAACAGGATCGCAACCCTCGGTGTCGCGCCCATACCAGGGACCGGCAACGGGATCGCAACCCTTGGTGTTGCGCCCGCACCTCGCTCAGCCAGTGAGCGGGAACCGTTCTCCACATGGGATCCGAACCCTCAGCGGGAGCGCCGCCACGCTCCCAAGCGGCGCACTCTCCAGTGCGCCACCGGGCCGGCCCAACCGAGTGCATTTTAAATGTGCTTTCCTTGTGACCCGGCAATTCCACCCCTCAGTGCCCACCCTAGAGAGATACACACATGCATAAAAGAAGATGTGCAAGTGTGTTTGTCTTAAACTTATTGGTCATAAATGCATCCATCTCTCTGTTACCAGTAAGTCTGGGACAAACATTCTGGCATGTGCATATATATATGTATACACACACACATATATGTATACGTACATATAAGAGAGAGAACAGCCTCTCTCTCTCTCTGGTTTACTTAATGGCTAAATACACCAGTGTATTCACGCCTTGGAACACGATGCTGCAGGTAAATACATAAATCTATTTGTGTGCTCATGGACAGGACTCCATGCATGCAGAGTATGATACTACTTATGTATCAACTCAAAATCCTGCCTAACCCATGGCTGACAGGCATGAGCCCTGGGGGAGAGGGACCACATCACTCTCATCTTCTTGTCCCTGTCATGCCTCTGGCACAGAGTAGGCCCTCAATAGCTGCTTTTAGAATAGCATTGGTTTTAGGAAATTTATGACTTAACTGGGTTTGCTATTATTATGTGGATTATTCATTGAATTCATTAAATTAATGAAGAACCAGGCCCAAAGTTGATGATTTCTTAGTGTCGAATTTGACGACAATGTAGTTGGCAAACTCTAGCCTGTAGGCCAAATTCTGTCTGTTGCCCGTTTTTTGTGTTTTTGTAAATAGACTCTTACTGGGACACAGCCACGCCCATTCGTTTATATACTGTCTGTGGCTGCTTTGGATACAACAGAGTTAAGTAGTTGCAACAAAGACCATGTGGCCTGCAAAGCCTGACATTGCTACTATCTGGCCCTTTACAGGAAGTTTGTTGACCCTAGTCCTAAGCCCTTCTCTGGGACAAGCCCCATTTCTTCCAATACCCGCAAGATATTGGAAAGGAGTTAGCCCTTCCTGATGCTGCTATGACCTGTGGGGTTTGGGAGAGCTGTTTGTAAAAGTCTGGACTAATGGTTACTTTATAAGAAATTAACCAGTTAAGAAAATCACTGCATTCCCTTGCCTCTCCAATACACAAATAAGTCCTGCAGCAAAAGTCCAATCTAACCTAATAGGTTAGATCCTCTAACCTATTAGTTGACCCTAATAGTAGGTCCTCTGTGGGCATTAGCTACAGGGCTTCTGATGTTTTATAGAATGCTTTGTTTCCTAGGTAATTCCCCTCACCCCCCACTCCCAGCTGACTCAAATCCCCTCAAGGACAGGGACTCTGGCAGTTATCTCTGCTTCCTCAGGACCTAGCATCCCAGATGCTTAATACATATACAGTGGATCAATACATCAATGAAAAGTATGAAAAAGAGTCACCTTCAGTCTCTTGCCCTTGGGCAGCCTATTTGGAGAGCACTCACCAGAAATTAAGGAAATCTGTTAACCCAAATGAAATGACCCATGTAGAAAGGGCCAGCAAATGGCTCATGGGGCTAGTGGTTTCATGGGTGATAGGGAAGTGTTTTGCCTCCCTTAACTGAGGTCTCATAGAGGTAGCCCGACTCACCACAAGTGCCTCAGCCTCGCCAGGTCAGGCACATACATCCCTGTCATTCAAGGACCTATTCTTCAGGGCTGCCTAGCTGCCTTTCCCAGGGACTGGGTGGTCGTGTGTTTGCTTTGGCAGGGAATCCCCATCCGATGCCTCATGACTGATTTTTTTGACTGTGGTAGGAAGTGTGAGGCTGCCATGAAAAAGGAGAATCCAGTCTGATGGGAACGGAGGACTGACAGTGCACAGGATTCTCTTTCCCGGAGAAAGAACCTAGCAACTGAGTTAGCGTTTCCAAGAAGGGTTTTTGTCTGATTCACAAGCTAATTTCGTCAGCGGGGTGATTATCTTAGAACAATGTCCCATACAGAGTGGATCCCTGACGAGCTGTTAACTTCAGGAGGAATCACTTATTTAGGCCAGTCCAAAGCATGGAATCATAAGAGCCCTCATCGTGGGGGCCACCTGCCCGGATTTGTGCGACCTGCCTCACGGGGGAAATGGCTTCTGCTTTCTCTTTGAACAGGGGTGGGTGGGTGAAGGGAAGGGGGGCAGCGAGGGAAGGATTAACCCCCCTGTTTGTTCTATAATGGGGATATTCATTTTGCCTTGTGGAGGGGGGTCTTTCATTGGAATGAAAAAATTTCCCCGATGCAGTATGTATCAAAAGAGGTGCCCTTATGAGGCAGAAAGGGGGAGAGAGAGAAATTCTTCAGAACAAGAGTCGGAGAATGAGAATACATGCTAAATATCTGAAATGAGAGGGCAACTTGAGTTGGGCGAGCAGGAGGGAGATTTTGCCAAGTGGCAGGGGCATTGAGGGGCTGCGTTTCAGCATCAGCCTCTCTGCGGGCCCTGCGGCCCTAGCTCGGCCAAGCCAGCCGTCCATCAGGAACACAAGCCTCCAGCCGGGCAGCACAACGAGAGCTTTGGGATGCTAATGGCCTTTTAGGAATGCTAAATGGAGCATTTCTGTTGCAACAAAGAGGCAAAATGAGGGGAGAAAGGAATTGTAGTTTTTAAGTTTCCTTGGGGGAGGGCCAAACAATGGTGATTTAAATGGACAGTGTAAAAGTTTTATCTATGTTATGAAAAAGAGGAACAGAGTACACATGCCCTCTTGGCAGCATCTCGCTTGGGTTACATGGCTGCCAGAGAGGCTCAGTAGAGGCTGGACTGGAATTTGCTGGGTCTCAGCCCCTCTGGGCAAAGGGCAACGTGTTGATTTGAGGACCACTGGGTGAGTCCCATCTGCTCTGAGATATTTCTGCGCATCTCGCTGCATTTATTCCTGCACTCATTTATTCACTTACGCAGTCTCTCATTCATTCGCTGGCATCCATTTGCTTGCTCAACCGACCGTGAGTGATTGAACGCCCACGATGGCCAGGTGAGTTCTAAACGCTGCTGACACTGCAGAGGACAAGCAGAGTCTCTGCTCCGGAAGCTGATGTTCTGTGAGAGGATGGGAGCTCATAGTAGGTAGTGACTGGAGGGCAGCGTAGACGCGGCGCCAGGGGAGGCCTTTCTGAGGAGATGCCATCTGAGCTGAGATCTGAACGCAGAGAAGGAGGCAGGCCTGCAGAGATAGGAGGTAAGACCATCCCAGGTCAAGGGAACAAGTGTGGAGGTCCTGATACGGGAAACGGCTTGCTGTGTTTGAGGAACAGAGAGAAGGCCAGAGGGGAGAAGGCGGAGAGGAAAGGAAGGCAGGAGGGCCGCCCTCCTGATGGGCTTGATGGGAAGGTGAGAAGTTTCAGTTTTATTCTGAGGACCCTGGGAAGCCATTGGAGGGTTTCAGATAGGACCAGTGGCCTGTCTGGTTGGTGGTGGACAGTGGGGACAGAGGAGAAGCAGAGAAGGACCCTGGGCTGGATGATCTGTTAGACTGCCCAGCAGGTATGACCCGATGGTTCTGATCCAAGTGTTACCTGATGGCAGTTGCACATTCTTGGTCAAGCTGTGAAGAAAAATCTTTCACAGGGACCAACGAAAAGGAAAAAGGGCCAGAGAGAGGGAACATAATGGGGCTTTGCTGCAAAGCGAAAAATACATGCTGAAGACTGAACAGGTGGGGGCCGGCCCATGGCTCACTTGGGAGAGTGTCATGCTGACAACACCAAGGCCAAGGGTTCGGATCCCTATGTAGGGATGGCCGGTTAGCTCACTTGGGAGAGTGTGGTGCTGACAACACCAAGTCAAGGGTTAGGATCCCCTCACTGGTCATCTTTATATAAGGGGGAAAAAAAGGGTGAACAGGTCTCTCCAACGAGGAGGAACCCCACGTGGATTCCTAAGGGGAGGGTTTATATGTTGTCCTGGGATGGGGTGTTTCTCCATCCTAACTAAGGGAGGAATATTTGGCTGGGGGGGGAGGAGCTGGGGTAATTAAGGCCTAATGGGCCCATACGAGTTGTGTTAGCTTCCTGCCAGTGGTCATGCACAGTGGAGTCACTTTTGCCCTGACTTGTCCTTTCCAGTCTAGCATCACAGATGGAAGGTCATATGGCAGTTGTCTGCACTTTTGTTCCTCCTAGTGCGTAAGCGCAGTGGTTTTTGTAAACTGCAAAGTTCTGGGGTTAGCACGCTGATTGGTAGGGTGGTTAAGCTGTCCTCAGCTCATTGTGGGTTCACTAACTCCTGGTGCCATCCAGTCTGAATATTTATGAGCAGCCCCCCGGTTGTGTCCTTATTCTGTCTTGTGCAGGGTGCTGAGTGGTGCCTCAGGGCAGTTTGGGGCCGTAGAAGGGCACTCCTGTGGTGTGGGGCACCGTCCAGGGGAGAGTGAGGCCATGGGCCCAGCTCACTGGGAATGTACCCACGGTCCTGGAGCATGACACAGGAGCACTCAAACAAGCTTGCCCAGGCTTTGCTCAGAGTCCAGAAATAGGATTTCTACCCGGGAGATGTGGTGCCGGCCTTTTGAAGGAAGAACTGATAGGATTTGGGGCTGGTCCAGTATCAAGGATGAAGAGACGCTGGAGAGAGGAGACAGTGAAGAGAATGTCTTCTGTGCCTGCTGCTTGCTGGGTGCCTCACCCCCGCTAGACAGACCCCTCTGTGATATTATAGGGCTGCCTTCTTGCCCCAGCTGCTTTTCACGCGCTTTTTGTCCTCAGGATTCTTTATACATGCACAATCTTATGTGGAAACTCAGTGGGGAAAACAGGTAACAGTGGAGCTGTTCTGGCTGAAGAAGGTGTTGCTGAAGATGGGAGCTGAGGTGTATTGTCTTCGCACCCTCCCACCCAGGGCCCTGTCATTCCCTCATCTCCCCCAACCCCCCACTGCACCTCCAGCATGACCAAAGGACCCCTAGGGCCCCCAGGGACACAGTTTGTAAAGAGAGGCCTGGGACCAACTATCCAACCTTATTTTTGACCTGGCTGAATTTACTATATATATAAACAACAGGCAACTGGGGCGTGTTGGCTGAAATAATGTCATCACTTACATCAATTTCAGTGTGACTGGTGATTGCACATAGATCCCATGACCCCGGAGTCTGATTCCTAGGGATTGGCCAGGGTTGTCACTGCCTCATTTGCGTTTTGTCCTTCCTGGTGATTTGCTTTTCAGGGGCAACAGCATGACCCGTCTGCCCCTTGCTAACCTCCTCTCTTTGGTTCACACACCTTTGTCTCTCTGTTGATGTTGACTTCTCAGGTATTTTCCGTTCTATAATGTTTTGGCTGCTGTTTCTTCCTTGTTTTTATAATTCATCTGCTGGTTGCTGTTTGCAAAACATCTCCCAGAAACCATCAAGTTGGAAGGCAGCATTGCTGACCCATAGCAAAGCCTCGTTGACTGATCAGGTTTGAGCAGCTCCATGTAAGGAAATTTTCCAGAAAATTACATGTGGCTTAAGTACAACACTTTTTATTTCATCTTCCTCATTTTGAATAACAGTTTTTCTGAAATGCTTTTTATACTTATCTGCCTTTTTAAACAGAGCTCAAACATAATGTAGCTTTTTCTTAAGAACTCAGGACATCCTTATGAACATTAATTATCTCATTATATTGAGTATAGTATATGGAAGTGCGTAGGTCTCTGTGTTCTGTTTCTAAATGGCCCCAGATGGCCCGTTAGCATTTCAAAAAAATAAATAAATAAAAATAATAAATAAATAATAAAAAAGAGCATTGTGTGTTAAAAACCTCACTTTTCTTATTCATAAAATGGGGATAATTATACCTTCCCTACAGGATTTTTGAAAAGATTAGGGTCTACATAAGATGCTTGACCCATGGTAGGCACTCAAAAAAAAGGGTAGCTTAAAGAAAAGAATGAAAAAAAAATTGGCAGTAGATGCTAGGGAGGCTAGAAGTTTTCTGTCGTGAGTTCTGTTACTGGGATTGACCATTTGTATTTTTTGAGCCTTAGGTATTGGGAAGCCCCCTCACCCAGTGTTTGTCTTTAAGGAGCTGAAGGAAAACAACACAAGAGAGGCTGTGGTGCAGTGGTTTAGGAGCCCACATTTTGGAGTCAGGCTGCCTGGGTTCTCATCTGGCTCTGTCATTTCCTGGTCATGTGACTTTGAGCAAGTTCCTTAGTTTCTGTGCATCTCGGTGTCCTCATCTGGAAAATGGGGATAATAATAGTACATATCTCTGAAGGCTACATGAGCATTAAATAAGTTAACACATGTAACACACATAGAACAGTGCTTGGCACACAGTCAGTCCTCTACATTGTGATGCTTACCTACTGTGCTGCAGGCACACTGCTGGGGCCTGGGTATACTATGCAGGTGTCTGAGGTGTGGGTCCTGCCCACAAGTAACCTAGGGGAAAATGGAGCAAGGACAGATTGAGGTACTTATGCAGGTCCTCAAAAAACTAAACATAGGATTGCCATATGCGACCCAACAATTCAGCTCCTAGGTATATACCCCAAGGAATTGAAAGCAAGTATTCAAATACACGTACATGAATGTTCAGAGCAGCATTACTCACAATAGGCAAAAGGTGGAAACAACCTAAGTGTCCATCATGGGATGAGTGGATAAACAAAACATGATGTGTCAATCCAATGGAATATTAGCCATAAAAAGGAATGAGATACTGATGCACACTGCAATGTAGAAGAACCACAAAATCATCATTCTGAGTGGAGGAAGCCAGACACAAAAGGTCACATGTTCTATGATTACATTTATGTGAAATGTCCAGAATAGGCAAAGCAAATTAGTGGTTGCCAGAGGCTGGAGGAAGGGGAGGCAAGGAGTGACTGCTCAGTGGGTATGTGGTCTCCTTTGGGGGTGACAAAAATGTTTTAGAAGTGAGGTGATGGTAGTATACAACACTGTGAATGCACTAAATGCCACTGAGTCGTATGCTTTAAATGGTTATTTTTATATTGTGGGAATTTCACCTCAATTAAAAAAACCAAAAAGACCCAGGCAGATGGGAAGACCCAAGAGGGCAAGTCCACACCACCAGGGCCCTGCGCAGCTGAGTGTGTCTGTGAGCGCTGGGGGCCGGTCAGGGGAGTGTCAGGGAGGCAAGAATGACTTCTGCCAGAGGAAACTGGACTCACTGCACACAGCGTAAAAGCATAAAATTGACCTCAGTTGGGTCACCTTAGGTCGTTTGCTTTTCACTGGGGAAGGACCGCCATGTTCTTTTGTAGCCGAGGAACACTGTGGTCCAACCAGCAGAGCCCCACAGTTCTTGGGAGGTGGAGAAGGCTTGGAGAAGTGGTAGGGGAGGGGTATGTCGGGTAGCAGTCCTTGAACATAGAGGACTAGAGTGGAGATGGAGGAAAGTAGCTGATTCTAGGCGGATGACGGAATGAGTGACATGCCCAAAGGGGATGGGTGGAGCCGGCCTTTTCAGTGAGACAGTCTGGGTGGAACTTGGGCTTCAGTGGGAGAGCAGTGGGGGATGGAGCAGACGGGTGGTGTTGGCAGGATGGCAGCCAGGCTGAGTAAGGTGGGACTTACGGGCTCCCTTACCCACAGGGGATGTGTTCTAAGAACCGCAGATTGTACGTAACTCTGTGTACATACCATGTACATATGTATGTTTTTTCCTACACATACATACCTATGACAAAGTTTAATTTACAAATTAGGCACGGTAAGAGATTAACAACAATAATAATAACAAAATAGAACAACTATAACAATGCACTATAGCAAAAGTTATATGAATGTGGTATCTCTCCCCCCCACCCCCAAAATATCTTATTGTATTGTACTCACCTATTTTTGGACCTCGGTTTACTGTGGGTAACTGAAACCTCAGAAAGTGAAACCGTGGATGAGGGGGACTCCTACATCTAGGCAGTGCTTATCACATTTTGGCATGCATCAGAGTCACAGATTCCTGGGGCCTTTCCCCAGAGATTCAGCAGGTCTGGGTGGGACCCTAGAATCTGCATGTCTGACAAGCTTCTATGCTCCTGGCCTGGGTACCACAGTTTGGGAACCACGATAGGCAGTGGGGATCCAGGACTGGTTTTTAGTAGAGGGCAAGCCTGATGACACAGTGCAATGGTGGCTATTGGATATGGCTGGAATATCAATAACTCATTAAACAGGTGGTTTTGTTCCTGATTCAATCTCGTATCTCAGTAGATTTTTAGTCCCCAATGCTCAGACTGTTGACAAAAAATTGTTAAGGTCACTGTTATATTTTGACAACCACAACCTTTCTGGGAATGAAGTTTTCCCAACTCCAAATTAGGGGATGTGGCCTAGTAAGATTTTTATGCCCCTTCCTGGGCCAGAGAAGCAATCTAGAGAAATGTTTCTGTGCCTAAAGTGTTGGAATTTTCAGGATGTTTTAATAAGTTATAGGAACACTGAGCAGAATATTTGAACTTAGAAACTTTCTGGAAATTTCAGGCTATAAGATTATTGAGCCAGAATGTTTCTTGAGCTTCTTGATGCATTTTTTGAGACCTCCTATCTAGTATTCCCATGCAGAAATGTGGCTTCCCCAGGTGTGCATTAACACTTGCCTCTTTGCAGCCAGCGGAAACTTTAGCTAAGGGAAAAAGCCCTCCTACCCTTAGTTTCAAAAGGTTTTGAAATGCTAATTCACAGCCGTGAAATACTCTGACAGCCTGGAATATAGTTATTCAGGGCAATCAGGCACCTTGATTACTACGGGAGTGTGAAAAGTAAATTGCTGCTACCCAAGAAGTCACCCGGCTTTTCAAGAGAAAGCTCAAAAAAATAGCACATAAAATTATGTTCGGGGATTACATTTCGTGTATCATGTGATGGGGTGATCTGACTCCCAGTGTATCTGTAGGTGTGACAGTGTCAACTCATAGTAGAAATCTAATAGCATTCGCCAGTATTCCCCTTATGCTAAAAAAAAAAAAAAGGATTGTGGCAAATGTTTTCAGAATTTGTTATATGCCTGTCTAAAATCTGAAAGCGCATCTTTTTGAACTTCTATTTTTCCCATTTTCCATTCAGAAATCCTATCCCAGAGATGAGACTGTCAATACCTTTTCTTTTTTTAAAGAAAAGACTAATTTTCATCCATCTTGTATCTTTTACAGATACTATCACTAATGACTTTAAAAGCTTTGTTGTATTTTTTCCACAATTAGCACAAAATGGAGTTTCTGCATGGATCAAGCTCAAAGGCAGGATTTAGTCCATAATCCAAAGGTTCCACACCCAGCAGTGGTCGGGGCTAGTACAGGTGCTGAGCAGAGGAAGGATTCTCCTTCAGCCAGGACGGACTGGCACATGCCTTGAGGAAGGATCCCTTGTCACAGCCACCTGCTATGGGAATGAGGGAATCCATCTTGATCACTCTTCCATATTGGCTTTTCCCACCTGATTTATTTATTTTTTCAATCGTTAAGTAAGAAATACAGAGCATCCTCGTTTCAAAGGTCCCTCATTTGACTCTTGCTTGATCAAGGTCTAGTGGGTAGTTCTAGTTTACTGCTCTCCTAGCAGGGGCGAGAAAGAGCGGTTGTGTTCTTTGGTGGGTGTGCAGAAGCCAGCGGCCAGTGGGGAGGGGGATGAGTGTACCGAGTAAATAGCCCTGTTTACTCTGCTGATTTCAGGAGGTGGTTGGGGCTGTTTGCATATAAATCCTTGCAGGCTTCCATCCATCCGCTTCCTGCCCAGCCTTCTCTCCTGGCCTCTCCTCTTCTAACTGCCCTCCACACGCAGGAGCTCCCCTCAGGGTCCTCCCTTCGTCCTTCTGCACATCCTCTCTGCAGATGACCTCATCCGTTCCCCTGGCTTTACATAAAGCCAGCAAAGCCTCTCTTCTCTCTGGCCCTGGCCTCTTTTCTGAGCTTCATTCCCCACACCTCCCTGTTTCTCAACTCCACTCGAATGTCTAATAGACACCTTCGCCTGCTCAGGCCAGGCTCCTGGGAGAGTCAGACTCAGTTCCTCTTCCTTGTTTACTCCCCACGCCCTATCAGCTCATCCCCGGATCTGATCAGCACTATCTCGTGCCCAACTGATTTTATGTCACCTCTCAAACTACCATGTCCCCATCCATCTGGGTGGCTGTGGTAGCCCCTCCCTGCTCTCCCACTTCTGCTAGTGCCCCAGTTTGATCTGTTTCCACATGACAGCAGAAACCCCGAGTGGCTTCCATTGTACTGTGGCACAGACCCCTTCCCTGTGTGTCTGACCCCTAGCCCGCCTCTCCTTGCCTCCTGCCCACACTGCCCTCCTGCTTGTCCTGCTCTGACTTGCACCTCTTCTCTCTCCTTTTGGCTGGTTCTTTCTCATTCCTCAGGTTTTGGCTCAAATGCCTCACTTAGGCCTTCCCTGACCCCCCTGTCTGAAGTCATGACTCCACACACCTGTATTGCCACGGTCTATGGTTTTCACAATCGGAAATTGTCTTGTGTACGTATTTATTCACTCCCTGAATGTCCATCTCCTGACACTAGACTGTAAGTGCCATCAGGGCAGGCATCGAGTCTGCTTTGAGATTGCTGTGCTCCAGTCCCAGGATCAGTCCTGGGTCCAGCGTGTGAGCTCAGTAAAACTCTGCACTGGGTGGAGGAAGATGACCACGAGCAGGACACCGTGCTGGGCTTCTTGGCCTATTACATTGTGGACTGTGGTCAGGTGTAAGGGAAGTATGTGGAGGTTTAGTCACGTTAGCATTTGTACAAACTCCTCATCATTTTGCTAATCCTAGCTTCTCTGCTAGAATGTCTCCCTTTAGCCTGATATTATATTCACTCACCTGTGCCTGGAGAAAAGTATACAATGTATGCACAATATATACATATAGGGAATACAGTAGAATGGACACTCCAGTGTGGATGTATTAAGAAGACATTTGAAATATGGATAAAATGCAATGATATATGTTATCTTACTAAGAAAACCATCAGTTGTATTAGAGACATCATAGGCTTGCAGCGGTTGCTTTCTATGTGGGTAAAACATAGGAAATTCATTAGTAGATATGTAGAATGTTGGAATCAAGTCCATGGATTGTGTAAGTGGTATTGCAGATGGCACTGTTGGTAGGGAGGAGACATGATAATGACTCAGGGTTGTTAAATACATCTTCAGGAGTGTGTGGAAGTTGAATGTGAAGAGGGGATGTGTGTTCTGAGTTTTAGACTGAGCTGTAGAAGAAGATAATAAATGTTTTGGATCTCAGTGTCTTTGAGCCTCCGATTACCAGAGGATAATGGTTTTCATTATACACTTGTCAGTGGAGTAAGGAACATTTTATTTAAACACACTTGGATGCATTCCTTCACACACTCATTGTGCATTTGACGCACTGCCACCAGACCTGCCTTCCTCCATGACTCCGATGCCCTGTCTCTTGCAGAATCAAATCCAAACTTCTTTGCCTGGAATTTGAGACCCTTCTTGGTCTGCCCCGAACCACCCATCTCTCTATCCTCTCCAGCCTCCTCCCATGTCCCATGATGTTTATGCCACGCAGGTAGCTTTGGGCTTGCATCTGGACTTCTTCCAGGCATCTCTGTCTGTCTGGTCCCTTGACAGTAGAAATGGGGTGGGGGATGAGGGCTCAGCTCCTCTGGCGTAAACCCCTACGTTGGCTTCCACCTGCATAGAGTTGAGGTTATGTCTCCAAGCACAGTGCCTTCGTGCCTCCCAGAATGTCTCACTCATCGGAGATGCTTAATAAGTGTTTATTGACTGCATGAATGAATATGTGGCCAGGCTAAGAAGGGATTGATGAGGTTAGGGAAGGTTGTCGTGAGTAGAGTCAGATTATGCTCTTTTTTTTTAATAGGCCTTTAATCATTTTAGTCCCTTGGGAGGGAACAGGATGTCAAACTGAATTTCCAGAGGGGGATCTAAGACACAGAAAGGGGAGTGGCTGATTTCTAAACCACAGGGTGGCAGAATAGCTGACCCCAGCTCTTTTCCTGGCTGGTGCCTTTGACTCTGGACCTGCATCCACCCCCCACGAGTACAGGAATAAGCTCCTCTGCTCTTCAAAGTAGAAAACTGAATTTTTCTATCCTTGCAAATAGCCTCTGGTTTCCCAGCCTGGCTTCCTTCACCATTGTGAAGATACGGGACCAGGGGCACAGTGTTGATAAATTTCACAATCCTGTGGGGATAGTGAGCTGCTAAAACACTTTTCTCAACCGTTAAATTGGAACCTCTGAGACACCAAGGTCTCACTTCCCCTCCCAGGAATTTTCCTATTAAAACATTTTAAAGGCCTATTCGACTGGTTTATAGTTATGGGAATTTAAAAAAAAATGAGTGGAAATTAAGTTTTAGGGACATTTCTTTTTGGTCTTCTTTAATGATCAGTTTAATTTCCACTTTATTGGCTTTTTGTTATTCCAAAGCAGAAAAATGAACTTTCTTTTTTCTTTCTTTCATATTTCGTAATTAGGAAACCCTCAGCAGACTCTGCGTATAAGCTATTTTGGTTTGACTATGGATTAATCACTTTCACTGTGTTAAAAACAAAATAATAGAGCCAAGAAGGTCATTTCCTTTTCAAGAGGAGTTTGAGTCTTCTGAGCACCACCCTCCCTTAAGCCTCTCTTATTCTTCCCCTTGGGGGCCTTGCCTTGTCTACATGTTAGGGACCCCGCTTTGTGTCACCTTACTGGGATTTGGGGACAGAAGGGCTGAAAGGTGGAAGCAACTTGAAGTAAGAATTCAAAGAGCCTGAGTAGAAGGGTTGTGTGGGACTTGCAGTTGATACTAAGGAAAAGACTGATGAGATTGGTTTCATGTTAGCAAAATGTTTGAAGTTTTGAACCCCTATTTGTGGCCCCAATAGAGTCCACCTTTTCCAAGACATTGTGTCATGCCACTTGGGGAGTGTACCAAGACCTCGTGTCATGCCACAGGCCACATGAACCACCTGTGGATCTCCCTCTGGGAAGAGTGTGTTGGGTAACCTAGATGCAAGCGGGCAGCCTTTCGGGAGGAAAGGATGCACTAGTCTGTAACGTTCCCAAACACGTGGGCGAGAGCTTTCATGGCCAGAGCACACTGGGTCCCCTGCACTCCCATCTTCTTCTTGGTAGGTTAGAGGGTCTAATGGGTTAAGAGGTTGGACTCTGGGCCTCATTGTCTGGGTTCAAACTCTAGTTCTACAAACTCTGTGACTTTGGGCAGGTGTCTTAACCATTCTGTGGCTCCATTTCTCCTTCTATCTGTTGGGGGGTGACAATAATGCCCACTCATATGATTGTTATTAAATGAGTTAATTCAAGTGCTTAAAACAGTGTTTGGTTCATAGCACGTGCTTGATAAATGTTAGCTCTGAGCCTTCTTTTTTTTTTTTTCCTTTTTGTCTTTTTTCGTGTCTGGCAACGGATCGCAACCCTCAGTGTCGCGCCCGTACCGGACCGGGACCGGCAACGGGATCGCAACCCTCGGTGCTGCGCCCGCACCTCGCTCAGCCAGTGAGCGGGAACCGGTCTGTATGTGGGATCCAAACCCTCGGCGGGAGCACCACCGCACTCCCAAGCGGCGCACTGTAGCAGTGCACCACCGGGCCGGCCCAGCTCTGAGCCTTCTGAGTGGATTTTACTTTAGTCGCTGGTGAGGATGACTCAGAAGATTTCATCTGTGCTGTTTCCCCTCCAGAAAGGAAATTGTTTTACTTTTATCTACGCTCACTTCACTATCTAGAGAGGTCACAGAGCCAGCAAGTAGACAGAGCAATCCTGTCTTTTAGCCCAACTCCCTGAGACTACAGAAAGCGAAATGGGATGAAAAGATGGGATTAGAACCTCAGTCTCCTACCTCTTACATTAACGCTTTTACTACTAATCTAAACTGCGACTGATTTAGAGCTCACTTTTAAGAGACACGTGCTTTATGAAGCAAAACCATCATTTTGTGGGGGGCTGGACCCACAATTCAGTCTTCCCAGAACTTCTGGGATACTCTCTTTCAAGCTGTTCCTGTCCTGTGTGACCACCACGTGCCTCCCATCAGCGCCTTTCTGTGGTCCACAGCTCACCCCTCTCCCCACCGACCTCTTGGAACTTTCTGTATTGAGAGAATAGCCACAAACCACGCAGGCCATGGTGCCGAGGAACCCAGCTCTTTTTCACCTCTGTCCCCTGCCGTGAGGGAGCCTGCTGTCTCTGGGGACACAGATCTATTTTCGATGTAACACAGGTTGACTGAACACTGATACCTTGGAACAGAGTGATTTTCTTTAATACTTCTCAGGCATTGAAAGGGCACCCTCTGGAACCACCATATTAAACTCCTGATATGGTCCAAGGCTTGCTCTAAGCCTGTTTTGATCACTTTCCTAATATAATGATATTTCTTCACATTCTCAGTAATTAGACTCTGTAATCCCTCCACTCTACTCTGTTTGACCTTATCTTAAATTAAATTTTTTAATATAAAGTTTAAAAACAAGAAAACCCTCAAAAACGTGCTGGTAATGAAAAAAATGTATTAAAACAAACAATAGTTTCTAAGTCCCAGACTGTCACTCCTCATAGAAGCCAAGGGCTTGGCTCAGACCCAATCCTGGGGCAGGTGTAGCCTCAGGTAAAGGGAGACCCCGCCCGCATGCCCTGCAGCCAGCAGCCTTGAATGGAAGCCAGGACTATGTGCCTCTCACGCAGTGGATGACGTTAGTATTGTTTTCTCTATACCCTAGAAACAGACTAAAACTGCAAACATATGTCCCCAAAGCCATATCTGGGGTCTGTTTCCCTCCAGAATTTCTAAGACATTCTGAGCCCCAGCTTGAAATCTGAATGGATGCTGGGGTTTGACCAGGCGCAGGGGGTGAAGTTGCCTTACATGGCACGGTGGTCCCCACCTGTCCCAGCCCCAGGCAGATGCTACAGTTTTAGCACCCCTGCGCGGAGGGGTGAGAGGAGCCACACAGGCCTTTGGGGAGCTGAGCAGAGAGGCAGTCCTGAGAGAGGGAAGGGAACCCGGGGCTGGGAAACAGAGTCCTGCCCTTCACACAGCTGAGGTCTGGCAAGATGCTCCTTGGGCGGGAGCCCCCAGGAGAGCACCTTCCCTGTGTCATTTCCTGGGGGGGTCTGTGTGAAGTCCCTCACCCTGGCTTTCCAGCTTCACACCAGCCCCCTCCCTGGTGGCCCTGGAGCCTGGGTTATTTGCTGTTTTTTCAACTGAGCACCACACCCTTGGACTGTCTGCCAAGAAGGACCATTGTTCGTGAGAATTCCTCCCTGGCTCCAGCTAACCCTTAGCTTACACTATTCTGGTTTTGTGGCCCTGAATTTTTCTTTTTTCAAGTCCTCTCCCTCCGAAACAAATGTATTCTGGCCTTCTCTTAACCTGGCCTTCTCATCAATTTTGATTTTGTTGCCCAAAAAGCTTTAAGAGGTGGGCCAGGGGTGTAAGAGATGAAGCTCTTCGGGGAAATCCAAAGGTGCTGCTTTGACCTGGTCTCTGAAGCAACTCTGCACCCCAGCCTAGAGAGGAGGCAGGGGGGCTCCTGAGCTGCGGCAGAAGAGGATGTCGGGTAACCTAGGCTAGGGGCGTAGCACACGATGGGAAGTGAGTGGGAGGTGGGGGTGGGGAGGGAATAAGAAGGAGGAAAAGGTAGGCCGAAGAATGCAAACCAATATCTCTCCCCCCAGAATGGAGCTGATTAACCTGTAGAAATGGAGGTCCTGCCAAGCCCAACTTCCTTGTTTCCAGAAACCTTGGCACAGAAGCCCGGTTTCTGGCAGAGGCCTGTCCTCATCAGGGGAACCAGCAAAGCAGCTGCTGTGATTTTCTTTTTCCTCTCATTTCTGGCAATCCCAAATGGGACTGTTTACTTTTTTCTTCTCCTTTCTTCCCCACCCTCCTGTAGCAGGGAGTTGGTTCTGGTTAATGTTGAAGATCATAACATGATTACCCCAAAGTCTCATGAAATTAAATCACTTTTCTTCAAAGAGAAAGGGGTGGGGGGACCGTCTGGCTGGTAGGCCGGCGAGGTACGAGCGGATATTGAAAGCAGGCTGGCAGCCACACTTCACTTTGCACAGCACAGGCCCGGTGGGGCCGAGGCTGCCATGCACAGGGGCCTGGCTTTGCAAACGGTGGCTCAGAGGAGTCGGGTCTCCCACCTGAGCCCAGACACCTGTCTCTTGAGCGCAGGGACTTGGAGGTGGGAATCAGAGCTGGGGATAAAGGTGGTTGCTGGGTGGTTCAGAGAGCCAGATCTGAAAGTGAGTCATTTGGGAAGAAATTGAACCCTTCAAGCAAGTCCCCGTGAGGGTTCTCTATCACTTCCCTCCCTGGGAGTTCATCAGGTCAGGGCGCAGATTTTAGGGCAGACTTCCCACCAGAATAGCCTGGGATGGCAATCTCAGACTTCACAGGCATGGCGCTAACTTCAATGGTAGGCTGGGGACATGTGCGTGTGTCTTTGCTTGTGTCATATTTTCCTGGACCCATTCAATTTCAGGGGTTGAGAGGACCCTCGAGATCTTGCAGCACCTGACCTCCCACCCAGTGCAGGAATCTCCTGTCCACTTTACCTCGACAAAGAACACTCAGCCTCTGCTTCATCCCCTGCAGGGGTGAGCGTCCACTCTCTCGCAAGTTCAATTCTTGGAGAGAGATTCCGAGAACTGCACCTGTTGATCCAGGTTGTGCCTCTGGGTCTAGCTTGGCCAGGGCCTGGCTTGGAAAGTGCTTGCTGTAAACGAGGCTTTCTCTATGGCATGGGCAGCCTGTTGGGGTTCTCAGTTCTCTTGGTGCAGGGGGTTCAGCACCCCCTCTTTGGGTGTTTTCTTGGGCTGTTTTCGTCCATTTTTCAGTGTTCTGCAAGGGAAACAGGAAAGAGGGAAGCCATTTGGAAACAGACCTGGAAGATGCATGATTCCTGTAGCACCTTGAGTTCTTTGGTGGCACTGACCAGCTCAGGAGGCCCAAGAACCAGTTGATACATGGAGTGAAGACTTGAGGGCACCACTTAGGTGACGAAGGGAGCATGGGAGAAAAGGCAGCAGTGCGTGCCGCCTGCTCACAGCATGGAAAACGAACCAGTGCAGGAAGGAAACTTCGAGGTGGCTTCCCACAAGACAGCATGTAAGTTCGGCAAGTGCATTTTTCTGAGGTCTTAGGGATGGGAGGCGGCCAGCTCTCTCCTCTTGGAGCTTGGTGCTGTGACTCATTCTCATCAAGGGTCACTGAGCGTCTCTCTGTGCATGGCCTTGGGTTGAACTCCTCACCTGGCCAGCCTTCTCGAAAATGTGTGTCATTCCTTGTGAGGCAGAACCATGGAGCGGGTGAGTGAGTGTGCACATCAGTGGAAATTCATCTCCACCGCTGGAAAAACAACTCCAAGTTCATGACTTGTTGGCTTCAGAGGTGTGACTGTTAAGGACAGAGCCGACTTTTTTGTTTTTCACCAAACAGGCCCAAGTCGACAGATCCAGATGAGTGTCCTGTCCATTTTAGTAGCCACCTTGGGAGGCGAATTCCTCTGGAGATCTATTTCACCAGCCCCAAGGGGAAAACCAGTCTTGTTGCTTTACAGCCAAAGTTAGTTTTTATCCAAAAACAACATCACCCAAGCTTGATCCCTGAGCCTGTTCACCAGATTTGACACCCAAGGGTTGGGGCTGGATGTAAAAGTCCTATTCAGGTCCAGGGGGTGAGGAGCTGCCACCATCTGGGATATTCAGAAGTCCCTGAGGGAAGCTCCTAAAGACAAGGCTTGGAAATGTTTCGGGCAGCGGTAGCTCTGTTGGAATAAAAGAGCAGTCTACACCCTGCCTTCTCCAGCATCCAAGGATCTTACTCAAAGGAGTGATCTGGCTTGTTAAAAAGGCAACCTCACCACATTGTGGCCAGGTGCGGTTAGTTTGTGTACCAAAGAGTCTCTCTGAGAGGTTCAGTATAGCACAGTGACTAAGAGCGTGGACTTGGGAGCCAGATTACCTGAGTTCAAATCCCAGCTCCACCACTTACAGATGGTATAGTCTTGGTCGGGTTGCCTACTCTCTCTGTGCCTTGGTTTTTCCATCTGCAAAATGGGGCTGTATGAGAGTCTTATCTGGTTGGTATTAGGATTAGTTGACCTTGATGGGCCACAGGAATGAAAGGGGAGGGCCCGTCAGCATCCTCTGGTTCTTACTCATTGCCTCCCTTACCTGCCTTGGGAGGGGAAGGCCTTGAGACCCTCGGGGACTTCAGCCCTGTGGCTTCAGACTTGGACTGTGGGTGCTCCTTCTTCAGCCTGGGCCTGGAGGTGTGGTTTTGTCAGTCCTAGCACTTCGGGGAAGAGCCAGGACAGAAGAGAGGGGTAAACATATTTTCCTAGGGGGGAAAGCACCTTAGAACTGGTCAGTGGTTGGTAAACTCTTTTAGTTGATAAGATCCATGGAACCTAACTAGAGAGAGCAGAAGAAAGCAGAGTTGCTGGGGTAGAAATTAGGGAGGCCTCAGGGGTTGGCCCATCCCTCAAGCCCAGGATAGCCCTTGAGATGAGGCCATCAAACCCTGGGGCCCCTTGAGGTATTTTTTAAAAACTACTGTTCAGCGAGATGAAGTGATTCCCCAAGGTCCCTCAGCTGGCTGCACTTGTGGGAGCTGAGGCGAGAGCCTGACACTCATAGAAGACACACACCCCACCTGTGCCCTTAATCCTCACGACACGGCCACCGTCATTAACGTAAGGGATGCCCCATATCCACGTGTAGTGGAATCAACCCAAGTGAGTGGATCCCGCAGGATCCTTTGTCCACCCCACCCTGCACGTGCACTGACCACTGCTGGAATTCTTTAAAGGCAGAGGGACGGGAATGCCCAGACATGCTGCTTTAGGTTCCCCAGTTGAGACCAGCTCACAGTTTCTCAGCTTTCAGGATATCGAACAATCAGAGTCCAACACGAATACATAGAATCGTACACTTGGCACTGTTATTGGTGATTTAAGTGATTTTCTAGGGTATTTTGACAATTAATTATTTTCACCTCCTGTGTAACCTTCAGTCACCTGCCACCCAGGGCGGTGTGTCTCTAAACAAGGACTCAGGTGTCCTGTCTCCTGGCTCCATGCTGTCAGAGGTGCTTTCTGGCTACAGGGGCTCCCCTGCACTTATTCTAGAAAATCCATGGTGGATCCATCATCGCTTTCCTGCCGGGTGATTTGGAATACTTTGACTCCCAGTTTGGTGTTGTGGATGTGAGTTTGAGCATTCTGTTTACATTGTGTAGCAGAGGAGAGGGGTTGTGTTTCGGAGGCTGAAACCTCGCCACACTGCCGCTTTTCCCTCTCTTTCCTGGAAAGGCACCCTGCCCCGTACTGCAGCAGGTGATGGTCAGACAGTTGGGTGCACATCAGACTGGCCATGTTTTACTGTTCTTCCCTGTTTGGGGCATCTTGGAATTAACAAAGGAAGAGACAGAGGAAAGAACTGATAACAGCCGGGGATACAATATCTTCACAATATGGGCAGCCAGTCCCAAGTCTCCAGTTGGAAATGGAAAGATTCAAAAGAAAAAAGAAAAGAAAAGAAATGGAAGCAATGATGTAGATTTTGGCCAGCAAGAGAGACAAGGTTTGGGGCTACATGTTATTTGAGGAGCAGACCCAGGAGAACAGCAGTTCAGATAAATTGGAGGTGAGAGGGAAGGCATCCAGAGGCAACAGGATGTTGGAGGTGGTGCAATGGGCTGAGGGTTGAAGGACTCAGTTTCCGATTCAGCCCATACTGTCAGCTCATTTTAGCACTTGGAGCAAGTCACGTCACCTTTCTGAGCCTCAGTGTCCTCATCTGTAAAATGGAGATAATAATCCCCAGCAGCCTCACAAGGTGGTTGTGGAGACCAAATGAGCTTAGACAAAGGGGACATCCTTTATTTTTAATTGTAGTAGTAGTAGTAACAATTATAATAAATACAATGTATCTGTTAGAAACAATGTGGGGAAAGGTTGAGAAGATAAACTTCAATAGTTTAACATCCAGAAACATTGGAAGGTGGTGGAGAACTCACTGGAGGAAATTTAAGGCAGAAGAAATGATATATAAACCACCCATTTTCTCTAGTCTTAGACAAGGTTTCTAAAACCTAGACATCAGGAGAACTAAGAATCCCTCTGAGTGGCTGTGCTCAATGAGGGTCTGTCGGTCATCAGTATTTGTAGAGTATCAGTATTTGGGGGGCACTAGGCTCCATGTTGGGAGCGTGGAGTCATCCCAAGGAAGATGTTTGCCATAACAGGTTTAATTATCCTTACTCAATTCTTGTGTCCCCATTCCCAGACAGCAGTTAAGCGCTCCTTGTCAACACTCAGTATTCTGTTTATTTGTCCATCCATCCATCCATCCATCCATCCATCCATCCATCCATCCATCCATCCATCCATCCATCCATCCATCCATCCATCCATCCATCCATCCATCCATCCATCCATCCATCCATCCATCCATCCATCCATCCATCCATCCATCCATCCATCCATCCATCCATCCATCCATCCATCCATCCATCCATCCATCCATCCATCCATCCATCCATCCATCCATCCATCCATCCATCCATCCATCCATCCATCCATCCATCCATCCATCCATCCATCCATCCATCCATCCATCCAACCAACCAACTAACAAAGATTTAGCCCCTGTCCTGTGTCAGGCACTGTGGTTGGTGATGGGGTACATAGCTGTCAGCAGAAGAGTGGCAGTCCCTGGCCTTCGTGGGGCTCACAGTGTAGTATGGAGTTAGACAGGTGAGTGTCATAAGCTGTCATGACACAACAGGAAGGCACAGGTTGTATTTCCCCAGGAAGGCACCAGGTTGTATTTCCCCAGGGTGGAGCATTGGGGTGTTTAGGAAAAACTTCTGGGAGGAAGGATCGGGAGGAATTAGCCAGGTGAAAGGGGACTGCTGATGCAGGGGTTGCAGAGGTCCATAGGTGAGAAAGAACACAGCAACCTTGACTTTCCTTCCTTCACAGGCCATCCAGCTCAGGGGAGGTGAGGGTGAAGCAGAAGCATCCTGCCTCCTGCCATCTCTGGCTCCCAACTGCATTTTAAAGAGGAGAATAGGAGAGTCTCCTTAAATTCTGGTGGAAATTTGTTTAGCTTCAACCTGACCACATTGCAGAAGCTTCTATTGTTAATTCTTCTTTATGGCTGAGGTTTTATGTTCCTGAACACAACTTGCCCAGTGTCTGTCTTTCTGGAAGGAGTTGAACAAGGTACCCGGGCCTACCCTCTGGGCAACCTACTGTAATGAATAGTATAGAAAAGAGAGACAGTGGGTTTCTGGGGTAGAGAAACCTTCTCTGGGGTGTCCCCGAGGTAAGTTGATCACCCGAGTAACCCTTCTAAACTTCTCAAAGAAACTCCTCTGAGTGTCCTGGACTTCCTTCATAGTAAGCCTTCTGAGGGGAGGCAGAGGATAGTATGGCCCAGAGGCTTTGGGGTTGAGTAGATCTGTGTTCGAATCCCAGCTCTGCCACTTACTAGCCATGTGGCTTGGGGTGTCTGCCTTTCTGAGCCCTGGTTTCCATATCTGTAAAGTGGGGACAATAGTGTTCCTTGCCTCATAGGGTTTTCTAAGGATTAAATAAGACCATGTATGTATGGAAAGCAGTGTAAACACTCAGGGGTGCTGTCAGTAGTTATAACCATTAGAATAAAATTTAGCCTGGGAGAGGAAACTCCTGGAAAGGAAGAGAAACTGTCTCGGAGCTGGTGAATCCTGGGCCTTCAGAGAGGTCCTATTTTTGGTCACATACAAGGAGCAGGAGCCAAGTCAGGACACAGACCCAGCATAGTATCCATTCACTCGCCCCCTGCCCTGTAGAGCCCTTGTCTGCGAAACCTGGGGAATAGCTGCTTCCTTGCTCTGCCAGGGGCCCAGGCCTGAGCACACGTAGCATAGTCCCAAATACCTGGGATAAAAGTATTGCTGGCTAGGAAGAACCTTAGTGACCAAGAGCCTGACTCCCACCTTTTTGCAGATGGGTAAACTGTGGCTTAGAAAATTCAACAAATGGGCCAATATAAGAGTATTTATGGGGCACCCACTCTGTGGCAGGCCCTGTTCTGGGTGTTTGGGAGACATCAGTCAGTCAAGACAAGTCTGCCTGGAGCAGATTTTCTGAAGAAGCAATGTGTTTTGCCCAGGGTGATAGGGTTAGATCTGTTTTCCAGGCTTCTATTTTACTTTGAACCCTTTCTTTGGAGTACTAATTTAGCAGGTCTGGGGTATATCCAGCTGGAAAGAAATCAAACATCTAGGGATGCTCTTGGTGGCTTCTATAGTCCTAATAGCTTCCTAGCCTCTCCCCACATACATCCTGTCCTGGGCTCTGGAAGAGGAGACCCACATGGCAGAGAAGCAGAAGCTCAGTGGTACGTGGCCCCCAGAATCCTTTGTGCAGCCAGGAGTGGAGGCCGTGATGAAAGAGTGTCTCTTGCTGCCCTGTTGCTGTGCTGTGGGAGTAGAACTCTGCTTGAGCATGGTGGGGTCCTCTTTCTTAGGGGCAGCAGGGGCCCAGGGGTGAGCTGTGGTGACTCATGAGTCACCTCCTGTCTCCTCTGGCTGCTTCTTCAGCATCTGAAACCCTTCTTCCTGAGCTTCAGGCTTTTTCTAGGCCCCCTAAAAATGTGCCCTGACAATGGGGTGGGCTGGGGATCTTCTCTTTGCCTCCCCCACTGTATCGATGGCTTTGGTGGTCGCAGTGTTTCTTTTCTTAAAACCCATTTTCTTCTTCTAGCACATCTTCTAGCTGCTTCTGGTCCCTGAAGGAGTGGTCTCTCAGCACCTGTGTTTCCTGGCTCCCCACAGGTTCCAAACATCTCTTCAGCACATCATTGAGACTTTTTGACTGGGCTAACCAGTGACTCAATAGCTAAATCTAATGGCTCTACTTGGCCTCTCCAAAGCAATTGACCACATGGACCTCTCCTTCCTCTCTGAAATTCCCTTCACCCTTGGCTTCATGACCGTGTCTCTGCTCAGGCCTGTCTGTCTCCCTCCTTAGTTTGTCCTTCCTCTCCAGCTCCTACAAGGGGGATGCATTCTGAGGTGACCCGCCTTCCACTTAACCCTCTATACTTCTGGTCTCAAAGACCCCATTCACCCTTAGAGTTGAGAGGTAGGTGATTCCAGTTGTCTATCTTCATTCCAGTCTTTCTTGAAACTTCAAATACTGTGATCTCTAACTTAGAATGTTGAAATCTCCCCTTATTAACCAAAATGTCCTTCCTCTGTGGTCTTCCTTCTTTATGCCAATGAGCGTCACTCAGAAGCACCATCTTGGTCTTCTTTGACTTAGCCAATCATCCAATCCTGTTGGTTGTCATTTTGTGAGGTCCCATTGTCCTTGTGCCTTTCCTTCATATCACCAGCACCCAATCCCTGTTCACACAGGGACCTTACTACCCTGCCAAGCATCTCCCATCCCCAAACCACCTGCCCCACAGATCCATACTTGCTGTTATAAAGTACCCCGTCCATCGTGACCCATCGATGAGGAAGCAGACCTGCTGTCACAGAGAGTTCTAGTCTCAGGCCTGCCTTTCTCAACACTTTACTCCTTAGAGGAGAAGTTGATGACAGGCTGGGAAAGTTATGAATGGCAGGAAGCTGGGTGTGTGTGTGGGGTGGGATAGCCATAGGGGAAGCTCTGTCCCACGGTTGATGGCGATAGTTGGCTGGATAATCAAATAAGTCAGATAAATATTTAAGTATTCAACTTTAACTTAGGATCTGGAAATGTTCATCCATTTGCCAAGCTTTTGATGCAAGGCCAAGACTTTTTCTTTGAGTTTGGGTCTGCTGGCCGGATTCTGTGTTATCTGTCTTGCATAAACCTTGCCCACAATACCTTGTCTCCAGTCTCCAGTTTATTTCATTAAAGTGAAGTGATTCCTCAGAGAAGCTTGTGGAGTTATCTGAGTTCAGAATCTTTTATATATATATATATATTTTGTAATTTCCCCCTAGCCTTTCCTGGATATCTCCTCCACATCTCCTTTGACAGCACTTCTTTTGTAAGTGTAGCAATGGATTTTGTTGAGTCTTTCCAGTTGAATTTCCAGAGAAACAGCCACACTTTTCACACTGTTTTAAATAGGCTGGGAACACACACAACCAGCCGTGCTCAGGCCTAATGCAGAGTGCCCGGTAGCCATGAGCCATGCATAACTTGCTATGGACACTGCTGAGTGGGCTTCACAAAGATGGTGGGAAGGGTAGATCACTCTGATGAGTGCATGGAGGAGAGCTTGGCCATGAGAAGGTTTTTTTTGTTGTTTTCTTTTTTTTTCTTTTTTTAAGTTCGGATGAGAGAATCAGTTTACAAAATGATCTTGACTAAAATGATGGAAACAACCTAATCAGATGAAAACTTGCGGGATTAGTCTGAAGCCTTTCCCATGGGTCTAAAAAATGAATTGCACCGTCACAGTGTAATGGATACTTGTACTAACAGAAGTGAGCTATGAGTTTTAGTTGGAGGGAGGATTTATATGAGTCAACCATGGGATGTGTTTGTCAAAGGAAGCTAATGTAATCTTTGATTGTCATAGTTGTCTAGTGTATAAAATAGGTTTTAGGGGACACTGACTATCTCCCTGATACCCATTTCTCCCCTCCTCCTCCGTGTCCTGCCATTGACACTGGGGGGATTGTCTATGACTTGTGTGATCCAGTAAGGACGATTTCATCCTCCTTGCCACATGATTGATCAACACACAGCCTTTCTTTGGCTACAGAAATTGGTCCAGAAATGAACATGTGACCCAGTTTGGTCTAATGAGTCCTGGGGACATTGGCTGAACGCATTTGTAAAATAAGGTATTTAATTTTTCTGGGGGAGATTCTGGAAGCCAGCACCCACTCTTACATTGTATGGTGTGGTGTGTGGATATGAAGCCTGGAACTACTGCATCTATTTTGCTGCCATGAGGGGCACTCACTGTAGGATGATACTGATACCTTGAAGGCCTGGAGGACAGATGGAAGAAACCAGGTTTTTGATGACATCCCTAAATGGAACCACCTTTACTTCTGGATCTCCCAGTTATCCAAACCCATGTAATCGGAGCCACTTTGGGTTAAGTTTTTTTGTTATTTGGCATACTGAGAGTCCTAGTTGCCACAGAGATGAGAGCCTTTGCTTCCTCTGGGAGGGACAGATATACTTGGAATATTGCCTTTGCTTCTGGGCCCTGGCCTTTGAGAGGCACATCGAGGAACTGCAGAGTGGCTGATAAAGAGCTGCTGGGCTGGAGGAGGGATAGTGAATCCAGGTTTAAAAAGCAGATACAGGGGCTGGCCCTGTGGCTCACTCGGGAGAGTGCCGTGCTGGTAGTGCCGAGGCCGTGGGTTCGGATCCTATATAGGGGTGGCCGGTGCGCTCACTGGCTGAGCATGGTACAGACCACACCATGGTGCCGAGGGTTGCGATCCCCTTACCGGTCAAGGAAAAAAAAAAAGCATATACAGTAGGGGTGATGACCCACTTTCATGTACAGATTCATAATAGCACTCCTTTAAATGGAAAGCTCCCCAAATAAATTTCTGAGCAGATAAGGTTTGTAGAAATGCAGAACTGTTACCTGTTCAGGAGCATGTGTATTGCATAGGATAAAATATACTTGTAGCCTGCTGGAAATAGTGACAGAAAATTTTCACAAAGGCATAGGGTGATTTGAGCAAAAAGAGGCTGTTTTGTCTAGTCATTTTGTGGGAGGGAAACCCAAACCCCAAACTGTCATCATTCCAGTGTAGAAACAGCCACCAGAGTGTTGTTTTTACAAGACGCTGTCACAGGGTGGCCCTTGGTAGGCGGGTGTGGAATGACTCGTTGCAGGAGATTTCCATCTGGGGAGCAATATCCCTTGAGTGTTGGCTCCTTTTTCCTACCAGAGTGTTGGTAGAAAGAGACCTCTGGACATCCTGCAGCTCATTCCACAGCCTTTTTATGGGCCTCTTTAGCTCCAGTTTTCTTCTTTGCAGCTTCTAACATTTCCTTCTGATACTTAGAGCAACAGGAGTGAAACCAGCAGCTTCACGCCCTTGTACCAGGATGCCACAGAAACAAACAAAAGAAATGAGCTGTGTGAGTTGAGCAAGGACCTCCTGGTTGGCTGTGGGCTTCATCACTGTAACACAGAGACCTCAGAACACTCTGGCTCACACAGGCTGGATGTCACTTCATGGCTGGGAGGTCGGGGCGAGTAGGCAGCTCTGTTCCATGATGTCATCCAGGACAGGACCCAGCCTTCTGTCTTGCTGCTTACTCCCCCCTGGGTGTTGTCCTCATCTTCGTGGTGGAAGCTGGTGCTCCAACACCCTGTCTTCATTCAGCCTGCTACCACACAACGAGGAGTGGGAGTTGGCCAGGTGGGCTGGGTCAGGCAGGGGATCAGGAGCATTCCAGTGAGAGGGAGCTGTAGGCACAGGGACTCCGAGATGACAGAGAGTTGGGGGCAGTTGAGGACCCAAAAAGATTCTGTGTGTCTGGAGTGCCACGTGTGAGGGGTGAGGGATGAGGCAGGAGGGTGAGGCAGGGTGCCATGCTGCAAGCCCTGGTTGGCCTTAGCCAGCGTTTGGACTTCATCTTGATGACAGAAGGAAGAAGATATTGAAGGATTTTAAGTGGGTGGGGCCATGACTGGTTTGTGCTGTAGAAGGATCACCCTGGTTGCTCAGTGGACAGTGGAGCAGAGGGAGGGGAGACTGAGGCAGGGAGACAGTAGGTGGGGGTGGGGTCTGAAGCATCCACTACCTCCCACAT
Organism: Galeopterus variegatus; assembly: GCF_000696425.1. Taxonomy (NCBI): domain Eukaryota; kingdom Metazoa; phylum Chordata; class Mammalia; order Dermoptera; family Cynocephalidae; genus Galeopterus; species Galeopterus variegatus. Next base: position 359,683 of record NW_007726310.1, on the reverse strand, counting down.
GCCAGACTCCTGGGGCTGAAAGAGGAAGGATGAGCCCCATCCCCTTAAAGTTCCCTCCAGGGGTTCTTTTCCACATACGCTCAGAGGGTAAACTCAGGGTGGGGAGGCAGAGTTCACTGTTCTGTTTTCTCAAGACAGCTCCCTTTCCTTTGTTTGGGACTCAGGGCCTGTGCTGATCTGTCCAATAGCTTTCAGGAAAAGGTACACAGTAAACCAGGCTTGTGCTTCCTAAAGAGATGACTCTGTTTGAGTGCTGTAACCTTGTAGAACAGAAGGATGTTGATCTGAGTCCTCCTTGAGTGCTCCTGCGCTGTGGCCACTTGATCCACAAACCTGGTCCTGGGGTCCAGGGATCATGCAGAGCTCATGAGCCACTCCTCTGAAGGCTGAAGGTCTGGCCCTGAGGCCCTAGGGTAACAGAGGTGGCTCCTTGGGCATCCTGCCCCAGGGAACTTGTGGTCTACTCAAGAGCAGATGTAGAAAGCCCAGCTCTTCAGGAGGCTGAATGAAGCCACTCTGTATCACTCTCTGCCACTGTCCCTCCTCCCCAGGGGCTGTGGCACAGCTTTCCTGACTTTCCTGAGAACAGGCTGCCACATCCACAGCTGGGGACCACACCACTATGCTGGGATGAGCAGAGCAGAACCCCAGTTCCACCAAGCCGGCATTGGTGGTGAGGAAGCCACCCGGTGGGCAAGAGCAGGAGGCAGGGGGAAGAGGAAAAGCTGCCGAAGGCTGCGCTGAGGGGGTTCTGTGGGGGACTGGATGCGCTTCAGGGGTCTTTTGGCCACCTCTTCCTTGACTTGAAATTTTCCCTTGTCCTACTCGTGAAGATTTTGAGGCATCACTAGTGAGTTGGGTCAGGAGTTCTGGGTGCTGAGCCTGGCTTCATCACCAGCTCACTGGGTATGGTTGGACCAGTCCTTTTTCCTCTCTGGGCCTCAGTCTCTTTTTACAAAGCAAGGGTTGGCCTTAGATGTCCTATGAGGTCCCTTCCAGCTGAGTTGCTCCATGGTTCTCTGGAGCTTCTAGCACCCCAGTGATATATGCTAAATAGGTGCCATGGCCAGATGGGTGGATGGGCTCCAAGTCCGATCTCCATGCCACTCCCGGGTAGGTTGTGCATTTGAGGACCGAGACCTCAGAGCAGACCCGGAAGCCTGGAACACACTCAGATGTCGCAGATGGAGGATTTTTCTGCTTCAGTTATCTTCTTTGCGGGTTTTGGGTTTTCAGACAGGGCTGGCAGCTTGGCTGAGCCAAGGTAACCATTTCCGAGCTGGCTGGAAGCATGAGTGGAGCACCTCAGGGTTGAAAATCTGTTCTCCTTCCAGTATCAAGAGTTTGAATGATTCCAAATGCAGAGAAACAACCTCTCTCCGAGCTCCTTATGGCCAGCCATCACGAAACCCTTGCACCTGTTCAGCCTGCAAAGCGTGATGTGTCGGAACAATTTAAATGGTTGGGTTTACTGATTAATTTCTCCCCAACCCTGTGCTTGGACCTTCAGTAGCTGCCATCAGAGTGGTGGTGACTGATAGGGAGTCAGTATCCCCAGCCCAGGGTGTAGACACTCCCATGATGTGGAGAACTGAGAATACCAGGCATGCAGAGTTGAATTTGTGCTAGAACTTTATTATTAAATTAGCATCATATATTTTGGCTACTCTCCAATTTCTACTTTTTATACCTTGATACGGACATTAAAGCAATGTCCTGGACGACGGCGATTTCCTGTTGATAATGCACTACGAGTTTTGCCTGAAGACTTTCTCAGATGTTCCCTACTTGCCGTCCCTGGTGGCCTTCTTGCTGCTGGGTGGAACTGAAGTGTTAATTGCCCCTTCTGAGAACTCCCGCTCTGTGCTTCCCCTTCATGCAAAGGCCACCTTGAATGTGGCAGGCACTCTCTGCCACTCTAGGACCTTCTGCCTCCGCACACCCCACACTCCACAGCTCTGGAGCTGTGTCTGCAGCTGCAGCCACTTGCCTGTGATGGTCTTTTTCCAGTTGGGGGTTTCATCTCCCTTTTACAACCTGGCTCCCACCACCAACCTCCTGCAGTTTCTGGCAAGGACTTGTTAGAGTGGCCAAACAGATTTTCTTTTTTAACAGTAACAAAGCTATCTGGACACGGCAGCGTAGTTACTAAAGCAAAATTAACACTTCTCCCTTCTATGCCCCAGAAGTCCTGGAGCCCACGTGCCTACCTATCCTTTTTAGGCTGAGTGGGGAGATGCTCATTTGGGACACATGGGGGACATGCCGAGGCCACAGGACAGGACATGGGTGTGTGAGCGGAGGATGGTGTTAACACCTGTCTCCTCCCAGCTTCTGGTGCTGATCATCTTTTGGTAGGAAACAGGCTACCAAACTGTTAGTTTTTCTCACTTGGCAAAGCAGTTAAGGACTCACTGAGTGATACCAAGCAGTCGATGCTGGTGTCTAAAGCCTGATAGTGCAGGAGGCAGCTGCTCAGGCACCTTGCTTTGGCTGGCTTCTTGCTGCCAGCCTTCTCTAGCCTTCTCTTTGCTTGGGTACAGAAACCAGGCCAAGTGCCTGGGGAACATTTAGCTTTTTGTTGTGAGGAGGGGAGAATTAGAAAGTCAAATGCTCCTATGGCCTGGGAGCCAAGAGAAGGGGGCAGGGTGGCTGGCGGGGCCTTGAGGAAGCTCAGCCATACTGGGGGTGCTTCCTGGTTCTGGGACTGCTGCAGGCCGGGAGAGGGGTGGGCAGGTTCCCGGCAGCCCTGCTACTCCTTCCCGTATTCTCCAGGGGGACCCCTTTACCCAGGGCCCTGAGGGGGGAGCACGGGGCATGTGAAGCCGACCAGAGGGAGATGGGTTGAAAAAGAGCCAGCCTGAGAAGAGTGCCGGATGCCAGGCGGAGGAGTTGGCAGTGCCAAATGAAAGGTCTCTGGAGTGTTGGTTATGTCTCACTTTCTACAATAACACCTCATTTACTTGGCATTATCAGAGAATGAGCTGTTCCTCTTAACTGACTTTTCCTCCCCCAGACTTTAAACATTGAATCATTTTGTGTGTCGAGCGTTTTTATTATTACTTTTTTGGTCTTGGTCCTTTTCGTGTGGCTATCGCATAATACCTGAGATCGGGTAATTTATAAAGAACAGAAATTTATTTCTTACAATTCTGGAGGGGCCCTGGGTATCTGGTAAGGGCCTTCTTGCTGCGTCATCTCATGGAGGACAAGCTCATTCTTTTATCTGGTACCCACTTCTGCAATAACGCATGGATCCATTCATGAGGGCAGAGGCGTTGTGACCTTATCACCTCTTAAAGGTCTCACCCCTCAACACTGTTGCATTGGGGATTAAGTTTTCAACACATAAATTCTGGGGGACACTATAAAACCATAGCATTTTTATGGGAAAGTACATGTAGCAAAATTTACTGTCTTAACCATTTTTATGTGTACAGTTCAGTAGTGTTAATTACACTCACATTGTCGTGCAAACATCACTGCCGTCCATCTCCAGAACTTTTTCATCTTCCCAAATGGAAACTCTATGCCCAGTAAACAACAATTCCCTCTTCTCCCAGCCCCTGGTAACCACCATTCTACTGTTTGTCTCTATGAATTTGACCACTCTAGGTACATATAAGTGGAATCATACAATATTTGTCCTTTTGTGACTGGCTCATTTCACTTAACGTAATGTCTTCATGGCTTACCCATATTGAAGAATGTGTCAGAACTTCTTCCCTTTTAAAGGCTGAATAATATCCCAGTGTTTGGTTATATCACATTTTGTTTATCTGTTCATCCATCTATGGACACTTGGGTTACCTCTTGAATGAATAATGCTGCTGTCAACGTGAATATACCCAAGCTTGCTTTTACAAATACCTTTTTAGAAATATTTTTCTTATTTCAGAAGTATATTCATTTAAAAACATCTACAAATGAAAACAAGTTAAAAAAAAATCATTCATTATCTCATTATCCAAAGAAAGTTCTGGTGTGTATTCTTTATATGTTGTTATATACACTTGTGTTTTACCTTTTAATGCATATACATATACATTTGGTTTCTAAAAATAGGATTTTATAGTCAGACATATACTATTTTGTAACCTGCTTTTTAAAACTTACTGATACATTGGCTCTCTTGTTGCAACATAATTTTCATGAGTGCCTAGCATTTTAGTACATGTATGTACCACAAATCTGATGAATTTCTCACTGTTGGGTCTGAGGTGGTTTCCAGTTTTTCCCTATCACCAGCAGCACAGTGAGGCACATCTCTGGAGCTAAGTCTCTACGTGTATGTTTAGCTCTTTCTTTGGTTTAGAACAACATTTGGTGGATCAGAGGGTATATACCTTTTTAAACCTTTTGAGTCTTTCATACATATTAGCAAATTGTTTATCTCATATGTTGTGCTTATTTGCATTTTCATCAGCAGCATGGAAGAGGGGGGTTTACCCATAACCTCACTGATAATGCGTATTGTCATTAAAAAAATCGTTTCCAATTTGAACAGTAAGAAATAATAGCATCTTGGCTTTTCAAAGTATGCATTTCTTTGAAGATGTTTTTATGTCTGTTAGCCATTTGTGTTTCTTCTTTCAGAAATTGCTTATTCAGGGCCGGCCCGGTGGCGCACTGGAGAGTGTGCCACTTGGGAGCGCGGCGGTGCTCCTGCTGAGGGTTCGGATCCCATATGGAGACCGGTTCCCGCTCACTGGCTGAGCGTGGTGCAGGCGCAACACCGAGGGTTGCGATCCCGTTACCGGTCAGTAAAAAAGACAAAAAGGAAAAAAAAAAAAAAGAAATTGCTTATTCATGACCTTTTTGTATTTTTTCCATTAAGAGATTAATATTTTGTTACTCATTGGTGAGAATTCTTTTTATATCAAGAATATAAATTATTTGTTATATCAAGTGCAGACAATTTTCCCCAGTTTGTCCTTTGCCTTTCAGTGTTGGTTCTAATGTTTGTTGATGTAAAAAGTGCTTTTTATTTTTATAGAGAGGCATTTCTAAGTGTTTTCTTTTTAACTTCTGCCTTTGATGTTGTTCTTAGCAACCTTTGCTTCTCTGAGATCTTAGAGACACTCATCCACATTTTATTTTATTCTAGCACTTCCATAGCTTCATTTTTTGTACTTAAATCTTGAATCTATTCCTAAAGTGATCTGATGTCCATTGTAAGGTAAGAATCCAACCTTACATTTTTCCAACATTGTGTGTCCTTTCCCTTCTGGTTCAAAAAGCTCCCTTGTCATACGTTAATTCCCATACATTCTTGGGTCTGTTTCTGGAGTTCTTTCTGTCCAATGATACGAATCTATGTTCTTTTGCCAGTACCACACTGTTTTCATATTTTAATTATTTTAGGGCGTGAATCCCATGGTTACAAAATTTCTTGGCTAGTCTTTTGTGTTTTGTTTCCAAGTGAACTTTAGAATGATTTGGTCAACTTAAAAAAATAATTCCTGTGTGATTATTGACATTGTATTAAGTTTATAGATGAATGTTGAGGGAATTAGAATCTTAATAATATTGAATCTTCTCATCTATAACTTCAGTATGTCCATCAGAGGTCCACATAGTTTTCTCATGTAGGTCCTTGCATGTTTCTTAAGTTCATACATCGGCATTTTAATTGTTTGCAGCCATGGTGAGTGGTATTCTCTTTTTGTATGTTTTCTAATCGTTTGCTGTTGGTAAATATGAAAGAAATTTGTTTTTACATATTTATTCAGTAACTGGCCTGATCACTGAACTGAGGGGCTGTCTTCCTAGGTTTTATGGGTAGACCGTCATAGCATTTTTAGTAACAATAATTCTGTTTCTTTCTTTCCAGTGTTTCTGCTATTTATTCTTTTTTTCTTGTCTTGTTGCATTGGCTACACCATCAGAACAATTTTAAATAGTAGGGATGATAGCAGGCATCCGTGTCTTAATTCTGACTTAAGTGGGAATGACTCTAGTGTTTTAGAATTCTCTGAGTTGGGCCGGCCCGGTGGCGCACTGGAGAGTGCGCCGCTTGGTAGTGTGGCGGCGCTCCCGCCGAGGGTTCGGATCCCATGTGGAGACCGGTTCCCGCTCACTGGCTGAGCGCGGTGCAGGCGCAACACCAAGGGTTGCGATTCCGTTGCCGGTCCCCGGTACGGGTGCGACACCAAGGGTTGCGATCCCGTTACAGGTCAGCAAAAAAGACAAAAAGGAAAAAATAAATAAATAAAATAAAATAAAATAAAATTCTCTGAGTTAGGAGTGTTAGATGCAAGCTAATCTTATTTTGATGTTTTAGAGGTATTGTTAATAATTAAAGAACATTCTATCATGTAGTCATATGGTCAGGAATTAATGGGTCTTATATATCTATTTGACTTGCAGGTCCCATACTTCTATTTTTCTCTCACCCTCATTGTCTTTTTTTTGCACTGTTGACTTACTGAAACTTTCCTTGTATCTCTTCTCTTGCTCCCAAGCTGTCTGTTATCAATTATTTCTGCTTCCAAAAGTTATCCTTCTCTCCTTTTTGCTTTTTTAAACCAGTGTTTTAATTGAAGCCATAATTCATGACATGGAAACCTATAAAAGTAAAAATTCAAAAGCCAAAAATTCAAACACTGCTGTAAAATGTAAGTCTCCCTCCCATGCCAAATACTTGGTCACCCTGGAAAAGACAATGTTTTGTATCCTTCCAGATATGTTAGATGCATCTGCCAGGACAGATATAAATATATATCTTCATATTTTTTGACACAAGTAGAAGCACATCATTCACACTATTAAATGTTCTTTTTTTCACTTAATATATATATTGTGGCACTCTTTCTAAATCAGCATGTATGGATCCTTTATTATGCTATTGAATGTGTGTAAGATGATTTATTTAAACAGTCCCGTATGTAGCTAGGTTTTTTCAGTCTTTTGCTATAACAAAAACAGCTGCAGTGAACATCTGGATAAATATAAACCTTTGTTCTCCTTTTCTAATTTTCTGCTCCTAATCTACTTACTCTGACCTCCCCCAAAAAGGGAAATAGATGAACTTTTCAAAACTAAATGTAAACTAAGGTTCTAAATGAGGATTGGGTGATTCTGTTGAACAAAGTGAATGGATTAGTTCAAGTACTTCATATTGTTTGTTGTGACTATAGAGTGGACTTGTAGCGTATTTCTTGATTGTCACCTGGCATTGTTTACTTCTGAATTTGCTGGATACATGATTCCTCCCACTCTTATGCGCAGAGATGAGGTTGACGCCACCTGCCTGTGACCTGCATCCACCACTGTTGTTACTTATTTATTCTTGGTTAGTTTCATCAGTATCACATATAGATTCATTGAGCTTTACCCAGCAGATCTGGGTCCTCAGTGATTCTTGCAGCCAGAGAGGCACCTGGGCAGACCAGAGAGTGTTAATCACAGTTTGTTGAGCTGCAGGCCATGGGGGATGAGAGGGGACAGGTGAGTATATTAAGGAGTATAGGTTTTGCAGGATGGTTGGGAAGAGTCACTGCAGTGTATCATACCTGATGCAGCAGGTAGAAACACAAACAGAAAGACTGGTGGAGCCGAGGCTTCAGGCAAGAACCTCATCTGCAAGGCTCCTGTGGTGCCAGGCACAGCCGGAAGCTGTCTTCAGAGGGCCTGGACTGGAGTAGCCCATGGGAGGATGCTGGGCATTTGCAGCCACACCTACACATGAAGAAAACTAGCACCCTCCGTACCTGGGATGTGGAATAGAGAGGTTAGTGAGACGCTGCTGGGAATGTAAGTCATGGAGGAGATGATAGTTTTTAGAAATATGGGCAATTTGGGCCGGCCCGGTGGTGCACTGGATAAGTGCGCCGCTTGGGAAGTGCGGCGGCGCTCCCGCCCGAGGGTTCGGATCCCACATACAGACCAGCCGCTCACTGGCTGAGCGAGGCGTGGGGGCAACGCCGAGGGTTGCGATCCCGTTGCCGGTCCCCGGTCCGGTACGGGGGCAACACTGAGGGTTGCGATCCGTTGCCGGACACGGAAAAAGACAAAAAGACAAAAAAAAAAAAAAAAGAAATATGGGCAATTTTTCTCTCACTTTTCCCTCAGGCAGGACAGCTTTTGTTAATATGCATATTCTTGCTGATTTCAAAAGTAATGTATGTTAATTTTAGAAATTTAAGAAAATACAGAAGAATACAAAGAAAAAAATAATCTGAAATCTTTCCATCTAGAGAAAACAGTGACAACATTTTGGCATACATTCTTCTGGTGTTTTTCCTATTCTTTTGTACATGAATTTTTAAACAAACTTTTATATATTGTTTTGTAATCTGGGCTTTTTATTTGCTATAGTGGAAGTACTTCCTCCATGTTATTAAGTATTCTATAATGTTATTTCAAGTCTCATACAATCTCACTTTATGAATATAGAATAATTTATTTAACCAAGTCTGTATTGTTAGAAACTTAGGCTGCTTCCCTCCCTCCCGCCCTCCCTTCCTCCCTTCCTTCCTACTAAAAAATTCTACAATGAACATCCCAGATGTATATTTGTATAAATTTACAGTGTCCTCATAATAAATTTCTAGAGGTGAAATTTCTAGGTCAGAGTATAAGCATATTTTACGTTTAAATTTGTTTTCTAAAAAGATTAAAGCAATGATGTTTTTACCAGAAATATATGAGAATTCCCTGAACTCTTGCCTACAACAGTTATTTTAAAAAATCTTTGTCTATACAATAGGCAAAGTAATTACTGCATATGTTATTTTAAAAGATTGAATCACTTTTTTCTGAATTTAAAATAGTATACATTATTTTAAATGAAAAATGTAGAAAAAATAAGAAGAAAAAATTACTGAGTGATCCTTTTCCGCCTAGAAATAATCACCATTAACATTTTGATGATAGTCCTTCAAGGTATCTCGCTATATATAATTTTGCATCCATTTTACCCTGTGTTGTGTAGTAACCTGCTTTTTCTGCTCAGCAATATGTTATAAACATCTGGTCAGTAAGTTGTACTACATCATAATTTTATGGATTGCTAAAATTCATGTCAGCGATCCCCATTGCCTGCCTTATGATGCAAATAATGTTTTCCAGTGTAGTGTTTGCCTTTTAATTCTGCTTGTGACTTTTGTTTTTAATCCAGAGGTTGATTTTATGTCATCATATCAGTTAGTATCTTTCTTCATGGGTTTTGCTTTTGTTCTACTGCCAAACTGAAACTTTCTCGAGCTGACCTCTACTATTCCAACCTCTTTGTTTAGGTCCTGCTGTTCCCTCTTTCTGGAGTGCCTTCCCCTCCAGTTTCTGACCGCTGAGATCTCCTGGCTGTAGTTCAGAGTCTATCTCACACTCATCTTCCTCCATGAAGCTTCCTTGATTTTCTCTAACCAGACATTTTCTCTTCATTAAGCTTATTATGTTCTACCCGAATTATATGACGTTTATCACATTCTGTGTTATAGTTATGTTCATGTAGACTATAAGCTCTCTGAGGACTAGAACCTTAGCATTATCCAACTCAGTGCTTGGCATGTAGTAGGGCCTCAATAAATGTTTGCTAGATGGAATCAAATTGAATTTGGGTGGACTTAAGGATCCGGTCAAGTTCAGGGAGTTGGTTGGTTAAGACTCTTAAGCAAGACCAGACATGGGTTGCTCTTAGTTCCTTTACTGGTTGTGGAATTCTCTGTATTGTTTGTGGTGTGTGTACCAAAGAGGAACTTGTTGTTCTGAAGAATTGCACACTTGTATTTATGCCGTTGTTGGTTTTTTGCATCAGCCATTGCCAACCCAGACATCTGGTACTCTTGGCAAAAGGCCTCTTCCTTGGGGACACTATTATGGGCAAACACAATTATTGACGAGCAGACCAGCCATGTCTAATCCAGCCCAGGGCCTGTGACAGCAACCTGGCCAGGTGAGTGGTGAATGTAGCCTTATGTTATGTAATAGCACAGGCCAGAACTTCATCATGTGCCCTGGCTGGGTGGGAGGCTTGGAGAGACCCAGCTGTTTAAGATGTTAAGATCCCTGCCTTGCTTTCTCATTGGGGGTTTGTGACCTGTTCCTACAACATGAGAGGAAATACATAATAAACATGATCAGGTGCTCAACTTCACTCGTCATCAGGGAAATGCAAATGAGAGCCACAAGACATGAACAGAGGGCCCAAAATGACAAAAGATGGAGGATATCAAGTGCTGGTGAAATTCCCTCCTGGCAGGAATATAAACTGGTATGACCACTTGGGAAAAACAGTTTGGCGGTAGATACGGACATGTGCACAGCCTATGACCTATCAATTCCACTCCTAGGTATATGCGCATACATATGTATGCATATGCATGTATTAGAATGTTCATAGCAACACTACTTGTATTAGCCCCAAACTGGACCCTAGCCATAAATGCCCATCAACAATAGAGTAGAAAAATAAGCTGTGCTGTATCGTACAGTGGAATGCCATACAAGAGTGACTGTGAATAACCTATAACTACATGGAGCAATTGGCCAAACCTCACAAACATAATGTCGAGTAAAAGAAACCAGACACATATTATACACTTCCATTTACATCAAGTGTACAAACAGGCAATGCTAAGGTACGCTGCTGGAAGTCAGGATATTGGTTACCCTGGCTGGGTGGGCGGTAGTGACTGTGGGAGCAGCAGGATGAGGGGGCTTCTGTGCTGGTTCTTGATCTAGGTGCTGATTCACATGGATGTGTTCGGTTTGTGGAAATTCCGTGAGCAGTACACTTTATGAGCAATTTTCTGATAAATCTACATGCGAATAACAAGTTAAAAACTAATTGAGAGGGTATATTCCCCAAAGAACTGAAAGCAGGGACTTGAATCGATACTTGCACTCCAATATTTATAGCAGCATTATTCACAGTAGCCAAGAGGTGGAAGCAACCCAAGTGTCCATGGACGGATGAATGGGTAAACAACATGTGGTATACACACAGTGGGATATTATTCAGCCTTAAAAAGGAAGCAAATTCTGACACATGCTACAACTTGGATGAATGGTGAGGACGTTATGCTGAGTGAAACAAGCCAAACACAAAAGGACAGATACTGTATGATTCCACTTAGCTGAGGCAGCTGGAGTCATCAAATTCATAGAGACAGAAAGGGGAGTGGTGGCCAGGGGCTGGGGGAGGAGGGGGAAATTGGGAGTTAGTATTTAATGGGTACAGGGTTTCAGTTTGGGCAGATGAGAAAGTTCTGGAGGCGGATGGTGGTGATGTTTGCACAGCAGTGTGGATGTTCACGTACAACATGCACAGACACGCACGTGGAAGTAACGGACGGTACGAAGCTGGCTGTGCTTTGGAACCAGAGAGAAGCTCCACAGAAAGCGCTGCTGGGGAGCTGAGGAAAGGAGCTCTGAGGGCAAAGGGACTCTGGAAAATGTGACGAGGACCCCATTTGACTTTGGAGGAAGCAATAGGGTCAGGCCTCCTGGGCAAACCGGCTGACCTGTAGAACATTTGCGGGTGCCCATGCCAGCCAGAATGAAACCTCTCTCTTGCTGGCACATCTGGGCTGAGTGTTTAACACAGTGACACCCTGGCCTGGCCGCTTTCTGAACTCTCACAGCATTCCTGTTGGGCCCTGGATTCAGGAGACTTGGCCTGTGCAAGGGCAGGATTTCCCATGTGGGCTTTATTCTGTGGAGTGAGAAATTGGGACCATAGTCCTGACCTGACAGCCAGGGGCCAGCTGCACACATTTCAGAGTCAGAGTCAAATTCCTCAGCACTTCTGGGACGTTCCTGTGCCAGGCCAGACCTTGTGACAGCGAGTGCCTCTAAGTGGGGCAGCTGGGTTTCACTGTGGGAACAGAGGCCCTACTGACTCTGTGGGGCCTGGGAGAGACCTGTCACCCTGGGGACCAGGTGTTTTGTTTTGAACATCCACTTTGGAATGGAAAGGCATGGGGTTAACTCTCTTACCAGCAGGAATGTTGCCCTCTGACACCTGGCTTTTAGGGAGAGCCCACAGAAAGGCACATCCTGGACCTGGACTTCGGGGCCAACCCCATTGGGTCAGCCCAGGCTGCTCTATCTGGCCAGCCCTAGGAAATCAGGTCTTCCATCTCCACTGCCTGCCCCGTCCCAGGCTCGTTCTCTATGTGGCCAGTACCTCCTGGGCCTTTTCTGAAGGTATCTGGAACCTGGTGTGTGTGAATGGTGACCCTGAAAGGCTTGAGAACATTTTTGAGCTGAGGAAAGAATGCTCCCAACCAGCAGGTGGATGTAGGAGGCATTAATCCTGAATAATTTTTTCTGCTGAGACAGTTTTGTTATAAATCTATCGAGAGGTGGGAGTTCTTCAGTGTTCGTGATATTATCCCCAGCTTCTTTGGGGAAAGTGAGCTGGGGGTGAGGGCTCCATGCTGAGAAACAGGAATTGCTCCTAAAAGGTGTTTGGTTCCTTGGGATTTGTTCTCTCGCTCTCTCACTCACTCTCTCTCTCTCCTCTCTCTCTGACAACCAACCTGTCACAGCACTTTAGGAACTGTGGGAATCCTCCCCTCCCCCAAACCTGTGGGGGGAGTAGAAAAGGAGGCAGCCCAAAGACAGAGCGGAGTGGGTTGCAGGGCAGGAAGAGGAAATGAGTGGTGAGCAGACTGTCCTAGTGTTTTGATCAAGGCGTGCTAGTCTGGGGGTGGGGTGGGGAGTGGGGAACCAAGAGGTTATCTCTACCTGTAGGTCCCAAGGTGTGGCCCCTGGGCCAGCACGATCAGCATCACTGGGGGAACTCGTGAGTCATCCACATTCTTGGGTCCCAACCCAGACCTAGTGAATCAGAATCTGCATTTTAACAGGATTCTCCAGGTGATTCATATGCACACTGAAGTTTGAGAAACATTAAATAGGCCATGCTTCCTGGTCCAGAGATGGGCTGTGACTTATCAGTGATCGCACAGGTGGTTAACTGTGGAGGTGGGACTTCAGTCCACTACCTCACCTGCCTTGAAGGTGAGATGGGACAGTAGTACTTGGCTCTTGGTACTGATTTGTGTGTGGGTGAATCCATTTGCACTTTGTGTCTTGGGGGCATGAGTGATTATCTTGGGAAGATGGTAGAATTGTGAAGTTGTAGATCTGCCTTGGAGTTAGCACACAGAGCTGCATACCCTAAATGCTTTGGGTTTGGTTCTGACCACTGTTTTGCCATCTGGTGATTACTGACATTTCAGAACATTTTGTTGTAGCGTCGTCGTCATCATCATCATCATCATCATCAGAGCACTGATTGTTTATCAGGCACTTACTGGGGTCTGTGCCCCGTGCTAAATAAACCCCTAGGTTATCCCATTTGTCACACCAACCACTTACCAATCCCTAAGCTGAGGAACCTCGGCTCACAGTCAGTCATCCAGATAAAAGAAGAGACGGAATTTGGACTGAGGTTTGTGTGACTCCAGCGTCACACTTATTTACTCTTGGGAGGTTAGATAAAACTGTAGTACGTTTTGTATTTGTGACACTCTCCAAATTCTGTTGTTCTGGGGCAGAAGTTATCCTTTTTTTTTTCTCTGAGTATGTTTATTTATTTTAAAAAATATATTTATTATTATTATCATTATTATTTTACATTCTAAGATGCTTTTGTGGAGCAGTTGGGAGGGAGGGTGAGAGGAGAAACGGGAGGAAGATTGGGTGAGAGGAGGAGGAGGAGGAAAGAGGGAGGGGTACATGGTCAAGGCCCATGGCACCCGCCTCATTCCAGCAGGGGAGCCCAGGGAGCTTCTGGTGGCAGCTCGATCGTGGCAGGGCTGGTTGTGGACTTTGGGGGATCATGGCTGAGGCCCTCAGCACCTCACTGCCCCAGCTCTGGAGCCCGGTAGTCATCACTGAGGCCTTCGGCCCCCCACTGCCCAGAAGTTATCCTTTTAAGTGCCAAATTTGTTTAGCTTTTATTACCATATGTTAAAGTGTTTGAAGACATTTTATGATACAAACACTAATGTCTGCATCCATTTAAGTTTCCACATGCATTTTAATTGTATTTTAATTAAAGACTGAAATGGAAGTACCGTGTATCTCAGCCAGTTCAGAGGAAAGAATCTTAGATGCTCAGACAGAATGTGATTTATGATGTTCCAAAAAATGTGAAAGACATGGGCACTCACTCCCCAGTTATGACTGTTTCCAGGTCATACATTTTAAGAGAAAGTCTGGAGGAAGCCCTGTGTGAACATGGATCCATGGGTTAAACTCCAGGCTCACTAAGCTAGGAATGAGATGTGGGCGTGGCTGACTTCTTCCAACTTCTCCACAGGTTAGAGTCATTTTGGTGGTTGGTTTATTGTATTGTTAGCCTGTAGTGCTTGGCAAACTACAGTTCCTGGGCAGAATCTGGCCAGCTGCTTGTTTTTGTAAATAAAGTTTTATTGACACGTGACCACACCCATTTGTTACATGCTTTTGTGGCAGCTTTCACACTACAATGGCAGCATTGAGTCATTGTGTCAGAGACCATATGGTGCACAAAGCTGAAAATATTTTCTATCTGTTCCTTTACAGGTAAAAGTTTGACAAACTGTCCTAGTATCATCTTTTTGGATAATGTTTCCTAGATCTTCTTTCTGCTGTATGTCATAAATGCTTGAAACTCATTCAGTGACTAGTTCATTCATTTATCAAACATGGTGTGATCATAGTTGTTAGGAATCTTAGCTCAGGGATTGTGGGCTTCAAAGAAAGAAATGTAATTAAAGACCATAGGCTTGGTGCAAAGAAACATTCTGTGCACTTGCATAGAATGACAGAATCAGGGTTCTTAGCTGCAAATAACAGAATCCACTAATTGAAGCAGAAAGGGATGCATTATGAGTTTAGATAATTCTCAGAATTCTTGGGAGAGTGGAAGAAAAGACTCGAGGCTGAGCTTTTAGGGATAAACTCCCCAAACCATCCTAGAACAAGCCATCAAGGACTGCCACAGTCAGGAAGTTATAGAACCAGGCAGTGGAACTAGCTCCAGAACCATGGCTCCTGGCATGGCCTGCCCCATGAAAAGATTCCTCACACCCTGGCTATCTCCCATGGATTCACATCAAAGCCTAATTGGCAGAGCCCAAATCACACACAGCACCTAGCTGCAAGAGAGTCTCAGAAGGGTTTTCAACTTCCTGCCCCTGGGTGTTGCTAGGATAATCCATAGCCACCACCATGGTAGTTTTGTCTTGAAAGGTAAATATAGAGTATTCCACTCACTTTTTATATTAAAATTTGATCAGTTAAGAGATTATTCAGTAAAGAGCAAATGAGACTGGCCCAGAATGCCCGAGAGCGGCCTATGGTGGTGTCAAAGGCATTCTCAGGCCCATCTCCGAATCCTGCCCATTTGTCCTTTGAGGCTCCAGTGCCACCTCCTCCAGGAAGTCTTCCCAAGGTGGGGTGGTGGTCATCTCTGTCCTCTGCATTCTCAGAACACTTTATCTTACTTGCCCACTCTCCAGAAAGTTATGATATTCTCTTCATATGATAGTTATGTGCTTTCATGGTTTCTCTTCATGTCTTTCTTTTTGACTTTATTTTTTAAATAAGAGAACATTGCTGATAAATTTGAAATATTTTCATTCTTCTGTTCAGTTCCATTGAACTTTCTTCTTCCTAGAGACAAATAGTACTGTATAGTCAATTTGTTATCTTTTCATATTTTCTACTTCTATTACATGCACAATACAGAGTTTTGTTTTATGAGTTAATGAGTTTATCTAAATTTTGTCTTACCAGATGTATCATTCTGCAACTTGCTGTGTCTTTGAGATGGATTCATGGAGCCACATAGAGCTCCATTTTATTCATTGTAAGGTGTATTAGTCTGTTTCTGTTGCTTATAACAAAATATGTGGAACTGGGTAATTTGTAAGAAATTTATAAGAAATAAATTTCAATAATTTGAAATTTATTGCTTATTGTTTCAGAGGCTGGGAAGTCGAAAGTCCAGGGAGCGCATCTGGTGGGGGTCTTCTTTGGTGGTGGCTTTACATCAATACAGTGGTCTCACATGGCTGAAAATGGCAGAGCAAAGGGAGAGATAGTTCTTCATGCACTGTCCTTTTAAAGTCCTTAGAACCATGCCCACTATTCCAAGAACGGATCAGTTCATTCATGAGAGTGCAGTCCTCACAATCCAATCACCTCTCCAAGGCCCCACTTTCAACTACCACACTAGGATTTCCCACCCTCTTAACACTGTCACAGTGGGGACCAAGCCTCTAACACATTAAACTTTTCGAGAGACACAATTCGATACATAATATAGGAGTTATATGGTTTGCTGTCATATAAGCAAGCTACAATTTATTTATTCATTTCCAATCAATGGCCATTCAGCCTTCCCCCCAGTTTTTTCTTATTACAAACACAGTTGCAATAAGCAGCCTTTTTCATGTCTCTGGGGGTCATGTGTGAGATTTCTTGAGGGCAGACACCAAGAAGTATCATTGTTTGGTCATTTCCATCTTTGCTAGATGCTGTCAAATTGCTGTCCAAGGTGACTACAACAATTGCCACCAGCTCTACATGGAACTTTCCACTTCCCCATATTCTGTCTAACACTTGGTATTGTCAGACTAGTGTATTTTTGCCAGTCTGATGGGTGTGTGGTTTAAATTTGCATTTGCATTGTTGTTTTAATTTGCGTATGTCTGATTGTTTTTGAGGTTAAGCATCTTTTCATATGTTTATTGGCAATTTAGGTTTCCTTTTCTATAACATGCATATTCATAGCATGTGCATGTGTGTATGCACACGCGCACGTTTTCTACATTTTGTCTTTTTCTTATTTGTTTGTTGGAGTTCTTTCTGCATTCTGGATACTAGTCCTTTGTTGTATGTGGTGTCATTATTTTCTCCCGGTCTGTCACTGTTCTTTTTCCTGCTGTCCTTCGTATCCTGACATGGTTTTTGCTTCATGCAATTACTTGAACGAGGACAGAATGGTGCTTTCCCACCAGGTCCAACCTGACTAAGAACCTCAGGGTCTGTATCAGTGAGAAAACCTGAGACCCCTTTAGGTGCTGTCCCACAAGGTGGGAAGAGCAGAATTCCTTCTCTTCCCCTACCTCCTACATCTTTCTTCATCTAGGTGTGTTGGTTTCCTAGGGCTGCCATAACGAATTACCACAGCCTGGGTGGCTTAAAACAACAGAAATTTATTTTCTCATTGTTCAGGAGGCCAGAAGTCCAAAAGCAAGGTTTTGGTAGGGTTGGTTCCTTCTGGAGGCTCTGGAGGAGAATTTGTTCCCCACTTCTCTCCCGCTTTCTGGCAGCTGCTGACAACCCTTGGTGTTCCTGGCTTGCAGACATGTCATTTCTGTCCTCTGCCTTTGTCTTCACATGGCTTTCCCTCTGTGTGTCTCTGTGTCTTCTCCTTTTCTGTTACCCATCATTGGGTTTAGAGCCCACCTTAAATCCAGAATGATCGGGGCCGGCCCGGTGGCGCACTGGATAAGTGCGCCGCTTGGGAAGCGCGGCGGCGCTCCCGCCCGAGGGTTCGGATCCCACATACAGACCGGTTCCCGCTCACTGGCTGAGCGAGGCGCGGGAGCAACACCGGGGGTTGCGATCCCGTTGCCGGTCCCCGGTGCGGTGCGGGGTCGACACTGAGGGTTGCGATCCGTTGCCGGACACGGAAAAAGACAAAAGACCAAAAAAAAAAAAAAAAAATCCAGAACGATCTTTTATCAAGATCTTTAACTTAATTACATCTGCAAAGACCCTATTTCCAAATAAGGTCACATTTACAGGGACCGGGAATTAGTCATGGACATATCATTTTGGGGGCCACTGTTCAACCCACTGCACTAGGCAAACCCTAAAAATTCCAGAGAACAACTGGACTAAAAGCAGGGCGTGTGGGTTGGGGGGCAGGGGGCCGGGGGGATGAGGGAGGGTGCTGAGGAGGTAAATGCATTCTGGGAGAGGCATTGTATTCTGTACGGTCCCTTTTCCCCAGAGAGGGGAAGCAGTACGCGTTGGGCATTGTAGTTTTTCATATTACTCATTCATTCCAAGCCCCCAGAAGACAGGCAGTGAGAGTTAAAGGAAGATGCCCTCTTAGGTGAGTAGGCACAAGCCGGGCAGAACTTAGCAGAGCCCATCAACCTGCCCCCTGCTATGGAGCTGAGCTGGTGACTGTACCCCTGCAGAAGGGGGCCTTGGTGGGCCCAAGGGCAGGCTACTCTGTTAACAGATAGCTTGTACAGATCCTGCCTTTTTGAGGATAAGTGAAGGGAAACCAAACAGGACCCATAGGAAAAATGCAATAGAACCCAGGAAAGGACAGTACAGTTGACCCTCATTATTTGTGGATTCCATACTTGCAAATTCACCTACTTGCTAAGTTTTATTTGTAATAAATTAATACTGCCCTTTCATGGGCGTTCACGACATGCACAGAGAGGTGAAAATTTTGAGTCACCCAGCCTGCATGGTGACACTCTGGTTTCAGCTCTGATGCTGCAAATGAGTGTCCTTTTCGTGGTCTACTTGGTGCCACATTTTTCACATTTTGTTGCTTTTTAATTTTTTTTCTAATTTTGCTGCTTAAAATGTCCCCCATCCCCATACCAGCCAGCCACCAAAAAATAAGTAATAAAAAAATAAAATGTCCCCCAAGCATAGTACTGAAGTGCTGTCTGGTGTCCCTATGCTCAAGAATGCAGTGTTGCACCTTATGGAGAGAATATGACAGTTTGATAAGCTTTGTTCAGGAGTGAGTTACAGTGCTATTGACGTGAGTTCAATGCTAACGAATCAACAACATAAATGAAATAAGGCATGTTTCTGTTTAAATAAGGTGTCTGCACAGAAACACCCGTAAAATGAGGTTATGTATTGATCGGTTTGAGAAAATAGCATGACCAAAGGCTCACAGGACCTTAAGACCTTGTATTTCCCCTGGGAGCAGTGGTTCAGCATTGGCTGAGTGTTCACAGCAGCTTTACAGAATGCAGCTACTGCGAATACTGAGAATCAACCATATCTGAAAGGGGCCACTTCGGAAAACACTTATATGGCAAGAGCCAGGGCAAAATGTCAGGAAATTTGCACTCAGATTGCCAGAAGACACTTTCTTTGTGCAATCGAAGCTGGCGTTGCTTAGTAGAGAACAGTCTGAGACTAAAAGGTAGCAAAGCAAGAGGGAAATAGAGTTGGAACACAGCAAAAGTGTGCAAGAAAACCAAAAAGTTTACTGCAGGATTGAAACCCATATAGCAAACAGTGAGGGCAGATTTTGTTCAAGGATTTTTGTTGTAGCATCATTTATAACAGCCAAAAAATGTGTCCAGCAATGGGAGATCAGTTAAATATTCTCTAATGTAGCCATAAAATGAAATCTGTCTGACTCAGCTATTAAAATATTGTATATTACTTATTGACTTAAAAGGAGTAAAGGAAAAAAAGCAAGATTTATGTATAAGTATGAGCGGTATGATGCATTTTTAATTTCTTTTTTAAAAAACCGTACGTGTGCTTACTTAGAAAAAGCTCTGCATGACTGACTATATTAAGGTATTTAGGAGTGGGATTAAAGTTTACTTTTAATATATAAAATGCATCTATTTCTGTAGTGTTTGATTGTTTTCCTCCGTGTTTTACTCGAGTAGTAAGTGGGGATAAAAGACATTACTGATGTAAATTGCTGGGAAACAATTTGAGCTCTGCATCTTCCTGTCCATGGCTCTGTCTTGGCAGCTCCCCACACCTGCAGACTCAGCTCCTTGATGGGGGGAACCAAAGAGCATGGGAAGGTACCATGAACGTGAGAGAATGAACAACTAGTGAACTTGAGCTCATTCATTTTGGAAGGCCAGAAAACATCTCGAGGCTAATTCAGAAAATTCAAGGCTTTTTAGAAAAGCATTTGAGTTTGGCATAGGACAGTGGGAAACGGAGGTAGTTCTGAGATGCTCTCCTCAGACCCACAATGCTGGCCTGGGCTTAGCACATGCCCCCAGGGTCCCCAGGGTGTGCAGCATCCCGCCGGCCAGTTAGTGTCTTTACTTCTCTGGGCTCATTGTCAGGAAGAGAAAGCCGCATTCCTGGCTGAAACTGTCCTTGTCTACATGAGGTTCCTGGGGCTGGACAGATCCTGGCTGAAATCTGGAGAGGGATTTGATAAATACTCTAAATGCTCCCACCCGTGTGTGTGCTGGAGTTGATTTAAAAACCAGCTTCACAAACACGCTGAGACGGCCTCAGAAGGAAAGCACAGGGCAGGCAGGAGCCGAGGTCTGCGCCTTGACTCAGCCTTCCCCCCAGGGGCAGTGACACACGGCTCTGACATTTCCCAAGGCCGCAGACCCCTGAGACGAAATGGGGCCGCGGCCGAGGCCTCCAGAGGCACCGGGCAGCCTTGGATGGAGCTTGCTGCTCTTGGCTGGCCTGAGCGCCTGCCAGCGAGGCACATCGAACCCAAAGACTCACTGTCTCCTGAGCCTTGGAGGAAGGGACTTCATGTCTCCCTCTCTGTGAACAGTTGGAGAATGTTCCTCTCCTAAACAAAACAAACATGAACTGAAGGGGTGGAGGCCCCAGGGGCAGGCTGGGTGGCCCTTTCCTTCACTCTCTCAGCATTTGTTTCTCCAGGGGGCAGACTGTGGAAGCATCTCAGAGGCCTGGAAAGCTGCCTGTGGGGCTCGTCATCTTGTTTGGTTAACCAAGCACATCCCCTCTTGGTGCAGGTGAAGGCTCTGTTGTTCTTGAAGAAGAGGCTGCGAGCCATCCAGACCCTTGTCCATAGAGGCGAGTGGCCCTGCAGAATACCCGGCGGGCGCCGATGGAGCTGGTGCTCCTTGGTGAGGACAGGCAGGGTGGCGTGGTGGGTAGAGCCCCCACTGGGGTCAGGAAGCAGCCGTGCAGTTTTGACTCCCCCGCTTGCTTAGCTGTGTGGCCTTAGCCAGGTGCTTTGCATCAGTGGGATCTGGCTTCCCCATCTTTTGCTCCAGAAGGTCAAGCTGGGTGATTTCTAGGGTCTCTACTAACTGTTTGATTCTGTGAGCCAGTGAGGAGACAGCTGGGGTGGAGGGGGGCTTCCTTTTGAGGCCCAGTTCTCCCCTTGCTCCCTCTCTCTTTCCACATCTCTCTGATTTCCCCCCTTTCATTTAAAACGCTTGAATCCCAGGCCATTCTGTAGATAACAGAAAACCGGGGCCAGAAAACACTCCCATCCATCACGTCCTCATTGTCACTTTGGAAGGTCCCAGAAGGTCAGCTTCCAGTTGCCTCTCAGTACGGAGTCATGTTTGCATTGCTTGGGGACCAACTGCCCTTTCACAGAACTTGTGGAAAAACACCTCTTCTCTTCCCCAGAAAAGGTGATGAGAAAGGTATTCTTTTGAAGGCAGAGTGAAGTAGGAGGACATTTCCAGAAGATTCCATGATATGAAAGAAAGTACAAGTATGGGATTAAACATTTTTAAGCATCCAGTACATCCTGTTTATCATTGATTGTGGATATCTTGCCTGCTCTCAGGAAGGGTTTGTGGCCGAGGTACAAGGGGTGGCTTTTGATATGAAAATGCTCATTGTGACTCCCTGAATGGGGGGTGGGAGAGGGGCTGGGATGGCCCCTCTGGGCGGAGGAGGGATGCCTCTGGGGAGTGACACCCACCCAGGGAGGCTGTGGGGCATGAAAGGGTGCTTTTAGGAAAGTCTGGATCAGACATGATGTTATAGGAAAAAATGCAGCATCTAAGGAAACAGCATGTGAGTAGAGAGAAAGCCGAGAGACAGGGCAGGGAGGCAGGGAGGACATAAAGCAGATTGTCACTGGGAGCCAGGGAGAGGAGCTGCCAGGCAGTGGGGCACTGACTGGGCGGAAATGGCAAAGGATGCTCTGCTTCCCAAGGAAGGGCTGGGTATTGGGGTAGAGAGTCGGGGAGTGGCTGGCAGTGCCTGAGCACTTCAGAAGCACCAGGACAGACGTGTATCAGACAGAGCCACTGGTCCTTGGTTTGCGCCCAGACCAAGTGAACTGTCACCTTGAGAAGGCTCAGCTGTGCAGGGCCTGTGCCTCCACCACCTCCACCCCCAAATCTTTGGAGCAGAAGACAGAGTCTATAGTAGTGGGTAGGGAGCCATCTTGCCCAAGACCCCCTTTGGGAAAGGCTGAGAGCGGCAGAATCTGTCCTTTTTCGTGCCCTCCATGCTGGAAGCAAAAAGGAGCAGGTGCCCTGTCTCAGGGCTGCAGGCAGTTTCCAGTAGTGCACCAGAGCGTGGACTGTGGGGCCACACCACCTGGCCTCAAGCCCTAGCTCTGCCACTTTCCAAGTATGTGATCTTGGGCAGGTTACTGACTCCCTCTGTGCCTCAGTTTCCTCACCTGTAAAAGGGTGTCTACGTCAAAGGGATGTGAGGATTGTTTGTTTTTTTAAACAGCTTTGTTGAGATATAATTCACATACCATGTAATTCATCCACTTAAAGCGTACAATTCAGTGGTTGTCAGTATATTCAGAGTTGTGCAACCATCAGTCATCACAATTGATTTTCGTCACCCCCAGACAAGTCCATTACCCATTAGCAATCACTCCCATTTCCTTATACCCACCCCCTTTCCCAGCCCTAACCTACCACTAATCTATTTTCTCTCTGTATAGATTTGCCTATTCTGGATATTTATTAGAATCACATAATATGCAATCTTTTGTAACTGACTTCTTTCACTTAGCAAAATGTTTTCAAGTTCATCCACATTGTAACATGTATCAGTACTTCATTCTTTTTTAGTGATGAATGGTATCCCATTATAGGGATATACTGAATTTTGTTTATTCATTTATCGATTGATGGACGTTTGAGTTGTTCACACTTTTTGGCTATTATGAATAACGCTGCTATGAACATTTGTGTGCAAGTTTCCCTGTGCACACGTGTTTACATTTCTCCTGAATGTGCCTAGGAGTGGGATGGCCAGGTCACTATGTTTAACTTTCTGAGGAACTGTCAGACTGTTTTCCAAAGTGGCTGTACCATTTTACATTGCCACCAGCAATGCATGAGGCTTCCAGTTTCCCCACATCCTCACCAACACTTATTACTTGTCATTTTCGATTCTAGCCATCTGAGTGCGTGTGAAGTGGTATCTCACCGTGGTTTTGAGTTGCATTTCCCTGATGACTGACCATGTTAAGCATCTTTTCATGTGCTTGTTGGCCATTTATATATCTTTTGGAGAAATATCTATACAGATTCTTTGCCCATTTTTAATTGGTAGGTTAGTTCTTAAAAGTGCTTGGAAGGAGCACCTTGCACATGGGAAGCATATGCAGTTACTGTTAGGGAGATTCCCCAGGACTTGGCACGCCAGGCTTCTTACCTCCCCGTGTTGAGGATTTGGAGCCCTACATTCATGGCCAAGCATATTGGAGTGTGGTGGCTTCACCTTTTCTTTAGTTTTCTTCAAATAGTCCCCAACTGGGGGAGAGGCTGGGATGTTTACCACCCCACCATAGGCCAAGCTCACAACTCACACTTTCGGATTTGGTTTTCCCCAAGTGCCTATGGTGGGGCACACCTGCTGCCACATCTGGCTGCTTTTAGCAACGACCTCAGTGCTGCTCAGTGCTATATTTTGTTCATCCGCAAGTGCCCCCAAGAGGCTGCTGTCGGGAGTGTTGGCCACCATCCGCAGTGCTGATTGGGGCCCATCAAGACCTCCCAAGTCCTGCCCACAACCTTCCGCCCCACTTCTCAGCCCCTCCGTGGCATCACAGTGACGTCATCTGGAGCTTTGGCTCCACGCTGTTTTGTACGAGCTGCTGCTGCTCAGGTGGCCATCTGGCTGGGTACAAGTTTTCCTTCCCATTTCATTTTTGCTTAAAAATGCTCAGGTTTTTCCAAGAGTCTCTTCTGTCCTTGGTGATGGTTGAACTCAGGTCTGGTTTGACCTCAGCATTTCAAGTACATCTTTGGCTCTCTCTGGAGACCTGTTATGAGCTTTGATAGAGGAAACCATCAGGGACCTGGAGGATGATGCCACTGGGTAAACGTTGTCCTGAGAGGCGGGACCAGGAGGGAGGGTCATCCCTGTTTCATTGCAGGACCATGTGGCACAGGAAAAAGAAGGAAGCAACTAATCCAGATGGACCTGTCGGGTTGAGAGCTCGATGTCATAATTAAAATCTCCACAGGGAGGAACTGGTCATAGACGGAACCCAGTCTCCAAAGCCAGCCTGTTCATGAAACCCTCTTAGGGGTGATAAAACTCCTGTTTCCTCCCAAAGGACAGTTTTGCCTTCTTTTCCTAGAGGCCATTTATATTCAGGATCTAGCTCCCTGTGGCTTTCCCTTGCAGGCGCACCTCCCCAGCCGCTCCCTGTCCTCGCTGTGCAGGGGTAGTTCCTTTTTCTTTCCACAGCGTAATATCTGGCAATTGTGCCTCATCCTATTTTTGATTTCCTCCCACATCTTCTCTGGTAATCCATGCCTGCTCAAAGCCTGCTTCCTCTGTGATCTCCCCACTCAGCTCCTGGGCTCGTTTTCTCTCTGGGACTGCTCTCTGTTTCTGCACATACCTAGGCTTATTATTATTCCGGCACTGTGATCGTTTGTGCTCCCTTGCATGCACTCTGCAGAGGTCCTGCTGCCTCCCCCACCCCTTTTTGTATCGGTAGCTATCCTGCCACACATTACCCCCTCCCCTCCACCCCATAGGACTGTGGTCTGCATCGTGCCCCATCTGGTCAGCTGGTCAGCCACACCCAGGCCCCAGCCCAGGGGGCGGCTCTGGTCAGGAACACGGTTTTCCCTGGGTGGAGCTGACTGAGCTGCCTGCATGCTACAGAACAGCTGCCCTTCCCCTTCCAAAAAACAGCACCCCCACACCGTCTTTTGTTTCCCCAGGCTATCTCACACCTACTTCCTCAGATCTGTCCTCCTGTGACCGCTTCCAGACCTCTCTGCCTCTGTCACCTCCCCTGACAGCCTCCAATTTGTCCCTCCTGATATGGGAAAGCTCGAATATGATGCAGTCAGTACCAAGGGGATATTTTCTTTCTCTGTTTGTATGCACTTGGGGTTCTAGGGAGTTAGTTTCAGAATGACACTTTTTTTTTTTTTAGCAGCAACACTCCCCCCAGAGCCCTCTACAGTTTGGTACATACTAGCAAATGGCTTTTATTTCCCAGTGATACTCTTGACCAGAATAATGGGGTGCTGTGAAGTTTGACCTGGGGTGGGGGGATCTAGGGGAGCATTCAGATACCAAGGAGTTGTTGAGTTGTCAAGGCAAATCCGTAGCCCCCCAATCTGTGCTTTTGTTTCTGACTAAACTATGTTACTGTTGTATTTTTCATGTTACAAAAGCAATGTCTATTCAATGTGGAAAAATTAGAAGACATAGATTAGGAAAAAAGAAGAAAATGCAAGTAACAGTTTATCCCAGCAGCCGAGTGACTGTATTAACACCCTAGTGTGTCTATTGCTTTGTAGAACTTCTGTGTGTTCATGTCTCTGTAAGATGTAATCATGCTACTTTTACTTAATACATTCTTGCCATCTTCCCGTGTTATTAAATAATCTTCCAGTCTGTAGTTTGCCTGGCTACATCGTATTGCATTTTGTGGATGTTTCATGACTCAGTTAAGCAGCCATTTAAATTTGGACATTTGAGCTGTTTTCAGGTTTTTTTCACTCTAAGCTTTGCTGTGCGGAGTATCCTTCTAAGTTGGTCTTTGTGCCATTCTCAGTGCTTTTTTCAGATAAATTCCCAGATGTGGAACTGCTGGGTCAAAGAGCAAGCACATGTTTAAGACTTTTGATGCATGTTCTATCTTGCCCTCCCCCAAATCAGACCAATTGACAGAGTGTGGACTGTTTTTTTTCCCCCATTTCCTCAGGCGTATTAGATATTAATTACTCTAAAAAAACGTTGGTCAACCTGGAATACAAAGAGTGGTGTTTGGTCGTTTTAATTTCTGTGTCTTTGATAATTAACGAGAAAGTCTGACATTTTTCATAAGTTTATATTTTGTGAATCACCTGTTGGTAAGAGTTCATCTTTTTTCTTAATGAACTGCTTATATATTGAAGACTGTAACATTTTGCCCATCGTTTGCCTTATGGATATTTCTCCCAGGTTGTTACTGACTTTTTAAAATTTGTGGTGCTTTTTGACACATAAAGTTTAAAACTGTCATATATTCAGATATATAGTTTACAGGTTTTGCTTTCAGAATCATCCTTTAGAAAGGCCTTCTTAATCCCAAGATTGTATAAATATTTACTTACATTTTCTTCCAGTAATTTTTACAGTTTCACTTTTTACATTTAAGTATCTTGGTATAAGGTAAGACAGTAGAGTGAAACTATTATTCTTCTCGGATGGTTGGCTAGTGGTTAGCCTGCACCACTTATTACCTGATCTGTCATTTTCTCCCCAGTTTTTCCCTCATTTTATCATGTGAATGGGTCTTATTTTGAACTTTCTATTTGGTTAAGTTTTCTCTCTCTTCTTTTACACTGTTGTGATTCTTGTGGTCTCGTGATATATTTTAAGACTCCGGGAGGCTTTGTGAATGGTAAAACACCACCAGAAATGTAAAGGACTGTTTGTGCCGTTGTAGCAAATCTTTCCCTTACGATGATTACTGCTCTCTCTGGTGGAGTAAACGATCTGTATTTTTAAAGCTTTTCTTCAGAAATCCTGAGTACAGTGACTTCGTCTTTTGAACCAGCAAATGCTCAGGTCTACTTAGCAACATTTGGTTTGTCCCCGACCCTAAGCCTTGCACAGCGCCTGTCATCCAAAAAAGGCCGGGTCCGCATCAGCTGGGTCCCTCTGTTCCACGACTGCATCTCATAATCACATCCGTTTTTCTTAAAAATCAGCAGCCCCACTCTGCTGACTCATGTTCTCTGACTCCTAGACGCTTTTCTTCCATAATTGGGTGTGCCGGGCACAATCCTTGTTTTTTCTTTCCCGAGGTAGGGAATTCAGGGTGGAAATGTGGTGGAGGAGACAGAGCCTGAGTGAGTGAGGGACGCCCCTTCCTCTCTTGTCCCTGGGCTGTTGCCATGACAGTCAGTTGTTCGGGCGCGTGGTGGCTGGGTCCTCCGCCCTCTGGCTTCTCTCTGGACTCCACTTCCTGAACTCCGGGCGAGCTTGTGGGTGGGAAGCCTGCTGGGTGGTCTGCCCAGACTTCCAAGAGATCCTTGGCCACACCTTGTGCAGGGCCTATGGGCTTGAGCCACACTCAAGCCACACTTGGCTGTGCTTTCTTTTCTGACAATGATGACGATGGAGATAGTGACAAGGATGAGGGGCTCAGAGGGCGAGCAGACAGCAGTGGATGGGAACCGGAAATCCTGCACAGGCCTCCTGTTCAGAAGTCATGGTTTAATTCACCGAGCACCTTCCTACTTCGTGCCCTGAAGGACGATGGATGCTGTGGGGGTTCAAAGACACCTGTTTTGCGGTGCTTGCCCCTGTCCCATTAGTCTCAGCTGTAGAGCCAAACCGTGGAGCTCCCGGGCATCACTCACAGTGATATCCTATCCTGGGATATCACTGCATCGGTTTGAACCCTGACTCTGCCCCTCCCATGACATCTGGATAAATTACTTAACTTTTCTGTGCCTCAGTTTCCTCATCTGTAAAATGGGAGAATAGGGTTGATGTGAAGATGACACAAGCTGGCGTATGTGCACTCTTCACAGGGCCTGGCACATGCCACGTGTTTGCAGTTACTGTTGCCGGCATATGTGTGTGTCTTCCTTAAACTTCCAGCATACTGGAAGCTCTGCAAGGGCCTTTTATCTTTTTCTGTGTTGATCATCACACAACCTTCCCCAGAGAGGATGCTCAGTAAATATAGGAAGTGATAACACTAATGCAAATTATTATCACTTATCACATTATCCAATTTAATCTGCATAGAACCTTTAAATTAGGTGTTAGTCTGTTTTACACGTGAGAAACCCTAAGCCCAGGGAGCTAAAGAACTTGCCAAAGGTTGTCCAGCTGACAAGTGGCAGGGCCCAGAGTGTCCCCAGGCAGCCTGACTGCCAAGCAGTCAGGATGGATGGTTGGATGACACAAGAATGGAGACAAGAAATAGTTCTGAAAGTACTAGAGAGCAATAGGACACTTCACGAATTGCATAGGATCCAGTGGAGTGGGTGGCATAGAGCTGCCTCACTGTCACTCGGTTTGTTAGGGAAGTAGGAAGAGAGGGCATACGGAAAGTGCTTGGCACATCCAAGGGCTTAAACACTCATTTTGGTCCCCTCCGGCCACTGCTCTTGCCTGGGCCCCTCTGCCCCAGCTCAGTGTGGCTGGAGCTGTTGGGGAATGGTTGCTGGAAGCGGGAGGACCCGGAGTTCGGCTCTGACAACCGGCAGGAAGGTGTGGTCAGAGAGGATCAGGTGGGAACCACTGGGGTCAAGTGCAGATGGGGGAACAGACCAAGCATATTGAGGAGTCACAGCCTTGAGAGAGTCACATGATGGAGGGTCACACATATCAGCTGCGGGGGGTTGTAGTTGACTGACTAGGCAAGGGGGAGCCAGGATGGGAGTGTGAGGGGCCGATGAGCTCATTCTCATCTCAGGGAAGGGGGGTGTGTAGCAGGCTCCCTTGCGTCCCACGTACTTCCCGGAGAAGGCCCTAGAGAGGACAGCCATGCACAGAGCAGACTGGGTGGAGGGAGGCCCGGGGGAGATGGGATCAGAGATGGGGGACAGGGGCTGGATTGTGCGAGCAGATAGAGAGTTTGGATTTCACTTCAAGTGTAAAGGGAAGCTAACGGTGTGTGCATTGAGCTGAGGAGTGACATGATCCTGCTTAGGTTTTAATGAGATCACCCTACTCTCTCTCTGTAGGAGGCAGGGGTGGAGGCTGGGGAGTTTCCAGGTGAGAGATAATGGAGGCTTGGGTGGCGAAGGGACGATGGTAAGGAGTGGGCACATTCAGGATCCATGCGAGAGGCAGTGTCCCCAGAACTTGGCGGGTGGTCATGGGAGCAGAAGAAAAGAGAGCATCCTTCTCAAGTGTTTGTGTGACTGTGGAGCTTGGTGCCACTCCTTGGAGGACACAGGTGAGAGTGGTGGCTTCTTCATTTCTCTTTGTGGCACTGGGGAGCACGATGCAGGCTGGAGCAGGTGACAGATGCAGAGGAGAAGGGACCAGGCTCTGTTCCTGGGGATCCCTGGATTCTCTCAACCACTGCTGGACACAGTCCTAAAAACCACCATGGGTGCAGGGGCCGTAGAGGCAGGTACAAGGTATCCCTGACCTCTTGCAGCTCAGCCTGCAGAACTGGAAAGTCCTTTGAGAAAACGTGTACCACGACCAGTGATTTTAATCACTGGACTGGAGGGTTTAGGGTGGAGTAAATCCTAGGATTCAGGAAGAGAGAGCTCAAGTTCATCGAAGGCTGTCCCAGGCTGCCCCAGCCTCTGCTGCTCCTGTGGCTCACCAGTGAAGTGGGGAGAGTGTTGAGGGGTGGGCGATGATGATGCCAGTCAGCCCTGGACCGAGGGAGCCAGCTGGAGGGACAGAAGATGGGGCCTCCCTAGCCTGACAGCTGTACCTGGTCTATGAACTTCTTGTCCCCAGTGCAAAGCCGTGAGACTTCCCTTCATCTTCCCCCACATCCCCTCCTGCCTCAGACTACAATCTTTGGACTGACTTTCTCTGTCTAAACATAAGGCTGCACCTGGATATTCTCCTTGGATTCAGATCTTGGGAGGAGAAAAGCCCCAGGGTCCTTGGCATGCTGGTCCCATTGGTGTACCACCAGGAACACTTCTTAGCCACTCTGCGGGGCCCTCCTAGAAAGTTCCCTCCTGGCCCCATTCTCAGGGCTGCCTGGCTGAAGTTCATCTAAACCCGACTGCAGAGTGGTGATGAAAATCAGAATCTTCCTAGGATTTCCAGGCACTGAGCGAACAGAAAGAAATGGTCCCTGGAGCTAAGGAAAAAGCCCATTTGCCGCTTATCCCCAGTGCTATGGGACAGAAGAAAGAGAATTTAAAAAGGAACCAAGGGGCCCGCAGCCCCGTCCCCGCACTGCGTACCTGACCTGTAGCAGGACCTGCGTTTCTTCCTTCGCAAGACCAGGCGGTTGGCTCTGCAGTCCCCGAGCCTCTCGCAGCAGTAACACTATCCCATGCAGCGCCCGCTTTCATTGCCTCATCCAGCAACAAGAGAGGGCTGAGATGAATGCCCTCAGTGAGGTCTTTGCAGAACTCAGACCTGAGGAAATTGAAAAACACCCAGGCCCGCGTGGGGCTGGGTTTACAGTGGTGCGTCAGAGACGCCATTCAGGGGATTGCTCCTTGTAAGGCTCCTGAGCGGCAGGGAGCCCGGGCCTTCTCGGGCCTCATTAAAAGGCACTTTACCTGGAAGGCCCCAGAGGGATGGGTCCGCGAAGGGAGGAGCAGAGTCAGAGCCGGTGGCGGGGCCGTGGAAAGAATGCGGAATTGTGCGTCTCGCTCTGGCGTCTGGACTGAGCGTGGCCACTCCTTCGTTATGCTCATTCATCTGGTGGCTTTTCCTCTCTTGGAGGAAACAGTCCCTGCGAGCCTTGGCTTTCTGAGTAACTTAGTGAGTTTCATCCTATCTAAGATTCCGTGGAGGAGATGACTTGTGCATATGTCAGCCCCGAGCATATCACGCCTGGCATCTGCCTCCTCGAATCTCTGTTTGATGCCAAGTCATGAATGCCTGTGTTTTCCACAGTCACCTCTGTGCTGTTCGGAGCATGGAGGACGCAGCTTTCTAAGGGAGCTCTGAGGTGTTGCTGGACCTTCCAACCACCGTCTCCCCTCTGCAGGTTTGGACGCTCACATGTAGCCAATGATTATTGACTGAGCCACCACTGTTCCTGCCTGGCTGACAGTGGTTCCAGACCTGGGAAAATGTTAGAAAACATGCATCTTGGGATTGATGAAATATGGAAAAATCTCGGTCCAACAAAAGAGTTCAAAAGTGGTCACTTCACCAGACCTCCTCCAGTGACCCTGCCACCTGGGAATCAGATCTGGAGGAAGGTGTCTTCTTTGTGGGCAGGCTCCTGGCAAGTTGGTGCTCAGGGCCCCTGAGAAGTTGTGTCACAGAGCCTGAGGCAACTGTGGGCTTGCTTGGACTCCCACAAGGGGAGCCTGATGACACCCCTGGGTCAGGGTGGTCAATGGCTGCCTCCCCTGCTCTCTACCTGTTGACAGGAGTCAGCACAGGTTTGGGCTTTTCACCTCCAGGCAGAGCCTTTGGGGGAGGATAGACATGGGTTTCAGGTCGGCTCTCCATGCTCCTGTCCCCTCACCTGTCCTGAGGACTTAGGGAGGTGGCCGGGAGACCTGAGTAATAGCTGCTCAGGGAACACGTGCTTCCCTCCCCCTCCCTTTTCTAGGTGCCGGGGGAGAATCAAGGATCGGGTGGGTGGCTCAGTGCCTGTCCTCCAGGAGTTCATGATCTTGTTTGGAGACCTCTGCCCCCAACACCCCAACCGGGAGGCCAGCTGCCTCCTGGGCAGCCTCCCCATGGCTGCCCTTCAAACTCAACCACCCAGGGCGAAGTTTGTCTGCTCCTTAGATTTTCCCCAACTCTTGGTTTCCTCCTTGGTCACTGACATCTCTTGGACCCCAGAGACCTCAGGGTCACCCCAGATACCTCCTCCTCCTTCACACACAGGGCCAACCCCGTCCAGTGGTTTCCTCCTCTCCCCGTTGCCCTACCCTGATTTGGGCCCCCAGCCCACACCTGAGTGGTCTCCCAAGCTCCACACCATCACCCCCATTTGCAAAGCCTTGTGGCATGATGGTGGTTCTTACCCATCACAGCACTGTATCTTGACTCTCTCAGAATCTTGGGCTCTTTATTCTCAAGTTAGTATTGAGGCTAGGCTCACCTCCACCAGGCAGTTTTCTCTGTCCTGCCTCTGCCTGGTGCTGGGTTGGGTGCCCCTCTTCTCTGTGTGTGTTCCAGTGATGGCCTCCTTGCTATTCCTGTCACCTGCCAGGCACACTCCTGCCTCAGGGCCTTTGCACTGGCTGTTTCCACTCCTCTGTATCTACGTGGCTCACACCTTAACTTCTTTAAGGTCTTTACTCACATGTCACCAACTCACCGAGGCCTCCATGACCACCCTGGTGACCACCATAACACCCCTTGCCACAGCCAGCACATCCTTTCCTCTTTCCCGCCTCACTGTTCTTCGTAGCACTCAGCCTCCTCTTGCATGCACCCCAGTGTCTTCACGTGCTCTGTTCATAGTTACTCTTCCATCACCAGAGACAGATAGATTTTGTCTGTTTTGTTCACTGCTGAATCCCCTGTGCCTGGCACAAAAGCTTTTGGTAATGTTTGCTGAATGAATGAATGAAGTGCTTTTGCCCCATTTTTAAATGGCCCATTGTGGCCTCTGCTCTACTAGACTCTGGCTTGCTTAAGGGCTGGCTGTGCTCTGTCTCTCTGTGTTTTGGCTGTAGTATTTCCTTGATTTCTTTTCTGATGAATGAATCATTGTCTCAGCCTCCATCTGAAATCTCTCTCTGCATAGAAGTCAGACCATATCACTTTGGCCTTTGAGAGCCCCGCTTTCCAGGTGGTTTCTCCACAGCACTCATCCAACCCCTCATCACCTGGCCGTGGCCTAAGCACCCTCTCCCCCACCCTTGCTCCCACACTCTGGGCTCATTCTTCCCTCACTCTGACCACTAACAGGCTGTGTACTTTCTGAACATTACACATCCCCCTCCAAACCTTTGCTCCTACTGTTCCACCTGCCAGGAATGCCCTCACCCTTGGCCTCCTGGAAAACTCCTGTCCATCCCTCACCTGCTTTGAGTGCTGCTTCCCAGTGCGCACCTGTACATCCGTCCCCTCCAGCAGGGACCTACTCCCTATATCATGCCTACCTCCTTTTCTATGAGCTTTTCAAGTGCAGCTTCCACACCCTGTTCATCTTATTGCCCTTGGGTAGCACCATGCCTGGCATGAGGCTGTCCTGGGTGCTTAGTGAACCAGCAAAGAAAGGGATGACACACCCCCGTTGATAATCTGTTTTGACTGATGGTTAGAATGAATATAACTCCAGGAGTATTTTATTTTATTTTATTCATTTTGATATGTATGTATATATTTATTTGTTTATATTATTATTATTATTTTAAATTTTAACTTCTTAATATACATTGTAGTTGATTTTCATGATCCTTTACCCGTTCCTCTTTCCCCTCCCCCCTACATCATATCTGCTCACTTGTCTTAACAAGTTCAAGGAATTGTGATTGTTGTGTCTTCTTTCCCCCACCCTTTATTTGTTTGTTTGTTTGTTTATTTATTTATTTTTAGCTCCCACAAGTAAGTGAGAACATGAGGTATTTCTTTTTCTGTGCCTGACTTGTTTCACTTAATATAATTTTCTCTAAGTCCATCCATGTTGTTGTGAATGGTACTATTTTATTCTTTTTTACAGCAGAGCAGTATTCCATTGTGTAGATGTACCACAGTTTCCTTATCCACTCATCTGATGATGGACATTTGGGCTGGTTCCAGCTCCTGGCTATTGTAAATAGAGCCTCAGTAAACACTGGAGTACAGGTATCCCTTTGGCATGATGATTTCCATTCCTCTGGGTATATTCCCAGCAGTGGGATAGCTGGGTCATATGGTAGATCTATCTGCAATTGTTTGAGGAACCTCCATATCATTTTCCATAAAGGCTGCACCATTTTGCAGTCCCACCAACAGTGTATGAGAGTTCCTTTTTCTCCACAATCTCTCCAGCATTTATCATTCACAGTCTTTTGGGTATTAGCCATCCTGACTGGAGTGAGATGCTATCTCAAAGTGGTTTTGATTCCAGGAGTATTTTCAATGCCATTGGTTAAGCTTCTGGCCAAATCCCTGCAGAGATTGTAGATGCTCCCAGTCTGAGATTGGGTCTTTCTTCTTCTCTCTGTCTTAACTACTGACTACACCTTCACCCAGTGCAAGCTACCAAGAGCCTGGATGACTGCTTAGTCCTCTTCTTTTCCCCTCCAGGGACCTCTGGGACTGCACATGTCCTGCGAGGCAGTCAGCTGCCTAGGGCAATCTAAGGGGTGCAGCTCATTGCCTTGGCCTATTAAGAATCCACTGGAGGCCTCTGGGAAGGCAGCTCTGGGCATCTCTCCCGACTCACCCTTCTGGAGAGGTGGTTCGGCTGTGGTTCTCACTTACTGGACCTGTTGTGCCTCCTGAGGGCTTGTTGTGGAAAGATCTGGGTGGTCCAGCAAGAGGTGCCTTGGTGTATCTGAATAGGGGTCTTAAATTTACTCAGCAAGTTGCAGGTAGACCGGTAGTGACCCTGGGGTCTCTGAGCCAGGGCCCCTTGTGTCATTCTTGTCCTGGCTGGAAATTAAGTGGGCTGTGGGCTTCCCTTTTGTGCAAGGACCTTCTCACTGAATGTTTAAAAGCCCATTGACTGTGGAAATGGAATCTCCATAAATATGTTTGCTGGGACCCTTTGTTCTGGGGCTGATAATAACGCTCTTCTTTCCCCCAAATGACTGAATTCTTGCCGGACCCTCCTAAGTGATAACTGGATGTCCTCCCCCTCCCCAAAAGCACCTCCCCCATGTTCTTTGCACTGCTGGGTTTGCAGCCGCCTCTCCTCAGACCAGTCTCCCTGGATCTCGTTTGAAAAATGAAGTTTGGTTAAACAGGGGGGGCTCAGTCCTTGAATATTAGAATCACCTGGAACTTTTAAAAAGTACCCCTGCCAGGGCCTGACTCCAGACTAAGTAATCAGAGTCTCTGGGGGTGAGGAGCACATTTTTTTTTAAAAAGCTTTCCAGGTGAATCTAATGTGCAGTTCAGGTGGAGAACCATCGGAATAGATGATCCCTCTGCTCTGAGCGCCCATTTCTCTGGTGCAGCCCTGTGCTCTCTCGCCGTTCAGCACACAGATGCTTGCTGCTCATTGTCCTGCCGGGACTGTTCCAGGTGCAAGGTGAACGTGCAGACAGTGGCTGCAGCACAGAGCCTGCAGAGCTTAAGCTTGAGGCCTGGGGTCTTTTTCCTGGTGGTTGCTTGCTAGGTATTTGCAGACCTGAAATGAACCTAGCCAAAACTTCTTAATAGTCTCCTTCCTGCCCCTGCTTGGGTACTGGGTCCTGAGAGAGGTGAGAAAACTTGTTCCAGGACTTGACCATCTGGTTTGGGAGGACTGCCTCTGAGTTCCAGACCCGGAGGGGTAGGGCGGGGGCGGGGAGAGGGGTGCTCTTCTTAGCGGACACTCCCATCTGCATGCTCCCCACCCCACACCTCTAACCCCCACACCCTGCACCAAACGCTCTGAGTTCTCTACGCAGACGCTGGTGTTCCCAACCACTCTGGGGCCCGGTAAGGCATGATGTCCCCCATCTCCTGACAACCCCCTCTTCTATCCTCTCCTCTCCATGCCCTCTCCTTCTGCTCAGGTGTTTGTGTATCTCGCCTTTGCCTGTTCTTTCCATCTTCACCCTCATCCCCTGCCTGATCCACTCTTTACTCACTTTGGCACAGTCACTGTCAGGCTGGAAAGAGAGCAGCCACCATCTGGGCCTGATGTAGCCCCGCCCAGCACACCTTCGCAGCTCCACGCAGCCTTCCCGCCAGCTCGACTGTACCAACATCGTTCTCATGCGTGGCTTCTCCTGGCCTCCAAGCCTTTCCTATTCTTAGAAGACTTGGCTTGTCTCCTGTTCCCAGCGGTAGTTCATTAACCACTCTCAGGGGCCAGCTACTTAGTCCTTTTTGGCCACTAGACTCTCCCGACCCCTGAAGCAGAGGGTTAGCTGGAGTCTCATGCTTCTTGGAGCCTGTTGACTTCCTCCTGCATTGCAACAATGGCCCAGCACTGTTGGGTTCAGGAGATGCATGAGGAGCCTGCTCTTTTGCAGAGACTGGGCTCTTACCTCTTCTGGAGCCATTGTCTCATCTACGGATTGAAATTCTGGAGCTCCCTGGAGCAAGCACGGTGGAGTCATTTCCCTGAGAGCCCATCCTCCGCAACCTGATTTGGCTTCCACAGTTTACAGGGCATTAAGCTGGTGTTTAGGAGACCCGAGTTCCAGCCCTGGGTCCACCAATAACTCCCCGAGCTCCTGCTCACGCCTGTTGATTGAACCCAGAGGGCAGCATGAACACACCCAGCCCAGTCGCATCTGTGTGCACATGCCCACGCAAACACATGTGACACCTGTCCTCATTCCCTCCTGGGACGCTCTGAGCCCATTTCCTCACATCCTCCTGGTGCTCTGACTCATGCTACTTTCTGGAATCTTCCTAGAGTCAGTCCCCACTAAGGGGAGGCTGAGTCACTGCCCATGGAAGGCACCGCTTTCCCTGACAGGAGTGGGCAGGAAACTTTCCAGCTGCAAGCCAGCAGCTGGAGTCAGCAGAATGAATGCTCTCCTGCATACTTCAGTCTTTACAAAACCAAACCAACCTGAACCTAACTTTATTTTATTCTGAAATCATTAAGAATAGAGGATAATGACATAGTTACATAAAGAGCACAGTGTTGTGAAGGCATATGTGCCCACCTCGCAGCTTGATCAAGTTGTGATGTTATATATACTTGTTTTTTTCTTCATCTTTTTTTTTTTTTAATAAAAAGAAACTGGTCCTTTTGAGGTCCCCTGTCCTGCCCTAGTCTTGCAAACTGGGAACACTGTGGAGAGAGGGAGAGAACAAGAGAACCAGAGGCCAAGCCCTCACCTCTCCTTACACCCCACGCCTTACAGAATTTAAGGCTCTACAAAATCGGGCCTGGCTCCCTCTGCCCCTTTCCTCTCTCCTCCCTGCCCTGATCCTCACTTGACAGTCAGCCCCCATCTCTTTAGGCTACAAAAAGGAGCATGCATGGATGGTGACAAAATAAAGTGACACCTCCTGAGGCTCATCCTCTGCTCTGTGAGCTTCGTTAGAGGCTGATGGTGCATTATTCCTCAGGCTGCTCTACAGTTTTGCCTGGAATTTCGTTATTTCCCCCTCCTGCACACACCCAGCTCCTACCTGTTCTTTCAGGCCTGGCTCGGATGTCATCTAATGGAGATTTCTCTGATGGCCCCAGTAGAAATGGTTTCTGTGTTTTTCCCACATCATCAGTGCCTGGAATTTGAGTTTTGTTCATGCTTTGTCCCCTGCCCCCACCTCCAGCAGACTATAAACTCCTGGAGGCCAGAGAGAGTGTTTCCTGCTATTTTTGTGTCCCCCCACAACCCCTCTGAGGTCAGTTACGATATGAAGCCAGCGGGCAGTGCATGTTTGCTGAGTGAATATTTGTTTCCTACATGTCCTCAGCACCTCAAGCAGAACCGCCATGTGGTGGGCACTCAGTGAAGATTTGTGGGGTGAATAAACAGCACCCTATCCCTGGGGCGGGCACGTCTCTACTAGTAAGAGTTGGTTTCCAACCTTCCTTGCTGGACCTGGCATTTTCCCCATGTCTGATTTTGGGAATGAGGTGGGTGTTTCCCGATGCCCAGGCCAGGGGCCACGTCCCTGCAGGAGTTCAGGGCTGGCTCCGCTGACATCACAGCAGCCCAGTCATGGAGCACAAGGAACATCCAGACGCATTCCACGACCCTCCCCAGCCCGGCCTCCCCTGCTCCCCACCACGACGCGAGCTGAACCTCCTGAAGCCACAGGGCCTGCTGGTTTGCATGAGTCCCGGTGTACTTTTTTTTTTTTTTTTTTCCAGCGAGTGACTTTAAATCGTCTTTAAAATGATTGCTCAACTTGAAAACCCCTCCAGGCGGGTGTCTGGGGTGGTTTGGATCCCCGCTCAGCATTTCATTCCTTTCCCCAAATTGCTCATTATTTCATTTGCATAATTTTTAGTGGCGAGATACTGCCCCAGGCCTAGGAAGCTCAAATAGACCTCGTAATGGGGCAGCAGAGGCGAGTAGGGGGGCCCAAAGCACGTGTCTGCCATTTTCTCAGGCTCTGTCCTCGATCACAACCAGTTCAGAAGGACAAGAATGCGCTGCTTCCAGGAGGCCACTGTCTTGCAGGGCTCAGTGGCTGGACCCGGGTGCCGACTCTCCCTGACCTTAGCCTGTCTCTCTCCCTCAGCACGTTGTCACCAAGGGCCCTGTGTGGGTGGGGAACAGAGGCCAGACAGACCCTCGCTCCCACCTGGGCTGGGGCATCTCCTCCCTATCAGTCAATCCATCTGCACCTACTTATTGGGCAAGGCCATGATGGGGCTGGGGGAGGGGGGCAGACAGGGAGACGAGGCAGCTGTGTTAGGTACCAGGCAAGAGACAGGCAGTCAGAGCTGGGGGGAGAGGGACTTGGGACCTATGGCCTGAAGACAGGGCTTAAAGAGGGTCTCGGGGTTGGCTAGAACCCCTCTAGGGCTGAGCTTTCCACAAGCTGTTCTCCAGCTCTCTGGTCCCCGCAGCCCTCAGAGCTGGGCCTAGGTGGCTGGGGTCCCCAGCAGTGAGCACATGTGTCCAGGGCTCAAGTCCACTCAGGTGCACCTGAGTGTGCTGTTCAAATATTATTGTTTTTCAGCCTGGCATGTGGTGGAGGAGGTTGGGAAGGCAACTATGTGGCCAGTCTGTGGACACTGTAGAGGAGGGGGTTTAGTCAAGGGGGTCTTCGGGGGAGAGTGGATAAGTGGGCAATGCTGGAGCAGTCTTCAGTGCAGAGGTTGTGGGGGTGAAGCCAGCACAGGGATTCGGGAGGTGGGGTGGGGGACTTAAATGCCACACTGAGGAAGCTAGACATGTCCTTTAGGCTTGTGGAGCCGGGGCAGCTTTCTGATCAGACGACGGACCTGATAAATGCAAGGCTTCAGACCCGGCAATGGGGCAGTGAAGTGGGGGCAGGGGATGGAGTGGGCAGGAGCCAGGCCTGATGCCAGGTGGAGAGTGGGCAGAATGAGGGCAGAGGGATCCCTCAGCCCTGGCACCTGCCCTGGCATCTCTCTGCCCCCTCCTGAGGCGTGCACCAAGGAAACCCCGGCTTCAGCATCGGAGGGGAGGCTGTTGAAAGGACAGACTCTGTGTCTTCACCTGGCCAGGTCGAGGTGGGGAGCCAGCTGGGACCTAACAGGCTTCAGTTCCAAGAGAAAGAGTCCACGCTCCCTGCTCCGGGCTTCAGCTTTCCAATGATCCCCTCACTATCTCTAGAAATTCAGTTAGTCCATTGTCTCTCAGTGTTGGCCAAGAGCCTCCTGTGAGCCCAGCATGTTTCTAATCCAGTGAGAAATAAAACACAGCCCTCCTCCTCGAGGACCAACCATCACTACATGCAGTGGAATTTAAATTAAACATTTTTGGACTGTGACCCACAGTAAAAGTCTATTTACCGTGATGAATCATGACCTACTACATGTATCTATACTTACCCCCCATTCATCCATCTACATCCATCTATCCATCCAAAACAAAGGTTTGATGAACACTTATTGTGTGTGGTCCACCCTGATACTTTCAGTTTGCTTCTATTTCGTGATGCTGTCCACGATCCACTGAACTGGTCTCATGACCTGCTGCTGGGGTGTTACCTGCACTTTGATAAGTGCCGGCCACATTGGAGAGTTGAAGCCAACATGCTTACACCAGTTAACAAGTGGCCTAGGAGAGCTGCATGCTATTGAGATACTCCTTGTGTTGGTGTGGGCTGTACATACTCAGACGCATCTCACGGACCTTAATGTGGAGCAGAGCTCTGGGGCAGGAAGGGCGTCACCCCCAGCTCCGTCTCTGCACTGCCGCTTCTGTTGGGGTGACAGGATGGATGCCCTGCCTCTGAAAACAACTGAAACAAAGTACAGGAGGAAATATTTTTAAAATGAACAAAAAAACAAACTTGAAATAAGAAACACACCACTGAGCTGGCATCTGTTGAGGTCTCCAGATGAAAGCAGAGTTGACACAGGTGAGCGGGTACCAGAGCTGGCTTTGCAGGTGAGGGTGTATGTCAAACCCTTACGACCCTGGGCTTCTGGGGGACTCAGGAGACCAGAGTTAAAGGCAGGGCTTCCCCAGGGAAGGAAGCCTAACAGGAGACTGCCACAGGAAGCTCAGACTCTAAAGGACTATACTCTTGACTATACTTGCCCGTGAGAAATAAAACTGCCACGAAGAAGGGGAAAGTTGGCAGACCAGCCTGTTTTGAAATTTGCACTGCACAGCAGGGAAAAGGTGGTCTCTCCTGAGAATTTTGTAACCATCAGCAGCCCTCAGGCAGGTGTAAAGCCCAGATTTGTGAGCCCTGTGCCGGTCAAGGATGATGGTGACTTGAACTAGGGAAAGAAGTAGAGGGATTTGGGAGAGAACTGGGAACTAAAAGTAGAGAGGACTTGATGCTGGATAATGGGGTTAGGGGGTGGGAGGAGACGAAGGTGACTCCTAGATTTCCAGCTTGCCCATGTGGGGAGATGAAAGCATCATTTCTTGGAAGTAAACTGGATTTGGGAGGGACTATCATGACTTTGATCTCAAACCACATTAAGTTTGAAGTGCATTTGAGCAATCTGAGATGTGGGGTAAGCCGTCAGAAATTTGGGAGTCATCTCTACTCCAGAAGATAATAATGAAATTAGGTGAGATTACCAAGGGAGATAGTGGAGTGAGAGGAGAGAAGGCCCAACTTCTCCGGGAAGAACTCCAGCTTTAATTAAGAGGTAGAGATAGGCGAGTGTGGAAGGGAGTCGGTGCATAGGAGGAAAACCAGGCACATGCACTGCTAGGAAAATCAGAGGGAGAGAGGACTGCACAAGAGACGCGCCAACACTGTGGAAACTTCTGAGGGGTCTAACGAGAGAGATGGGGATGTCGACCGGGTTTGCAATATAGTGGACACAGGTGGCCTTGCCTGGGTGCTCTGGTGGGAGCATGGGGGCAAAGAGGGCAGAGTGGAGTGGACAGAGGGCAAGTAGGAGGGAGGTGGGAGAGGCTGAGCGGGGCAGGGGAGGACAGGCAAGGGCGGAGGGGCGTGCAGAGGGAAGGCTACCCAGCAGGGAACCACCTGTAGGATGAGTTAGGATATAAAGGGGGAAACGGGAGAGGCTGATACGTGGGAGAGGAGAGGAGGTGATGGCTCACGCTTCCTGAACAGGCCAAAGGGGGTGTGATGGGTCAAAACACAGTTGGGGACTGGCCCTAAACAGCGGGGGGAAGGAGGGTGTGGGCCCCAGTGAAGGTGGCCTCGGCCACCACCCCGCAGCAGGTTGTAGCAGTTCTTTCTAACAGCGTCCGCTTTCCCTGAGAATAGGAGGTGAGGGGCGTTTCCAGTGTGGAGGGGGTGGCGGTGCAGGTTTGAAGAGGGCGGGAAGGTTGAATTGGGAGTCAGCCCAGGGAGCAGGAGAGAGTTGACAGGTCTTAAAGATCGAGTCTTTCATTCATGGACTCGGCGGATATTCCTGTGTACCTACAATGTCCCAGGCCCTGTTCCAGGCCCTGGGGTTACATCAATGAACAAAAGAAAACAAGATGAAAATCTCTGCCCTCATGGAGCTTAAGTTCCAGATGGGGACATAGTAAACAAATCAGTATGTAAAGTATGTGGATGCTACAAGTTGGTGTAATAAAATCAGGGTGTAAAGGACATGTCTGCTCTTAGATGACAATCCAAAATCAATACGTAAACTACGTCTGCTCTCTAAGACGAAATGTGCTATGGAGAGAACGAAAGCAGAGGATGGGGTGTGCGGGGCAGGGGTTGGGTTTGGGGTTTTAAGCGGAGTGGTCAGGGTAGGCCCTGTGGAGAAGGGACAGCTGAGATGTGGCGGCGACCAGGGGGTGAGTCGTGGCTGTCTGGGGAGGTGGATGCCCATGGATTTACGGGAGTGTCCATCTTCCCTGGGATGCACTTTGTCCAGAAGTGCTGGCGGTTGGGCAGGAGTGGAGGAGAGAGGAGACGGTCATGGTGATGAAGGGGCTGCAGACCCCAGGACCCAGGGCCTTGACTTGTCTATTCAGGTGGATGCTGTTGTAACCAGGGTGATGGCAGGGTGAGGAGTGGAGAGCAGCCAGAGGCGTGGCC
This sequence comes from Galeopterus variegatus, assembly GCF_000696425.1. NCBI lineage: Eukaryota > Metazoa > Chordata > Mammalia > Dermoptera > Cynocephalidae > Galeopterus > Galeopterus variegatus. The sequence goes on along the minus strand of NW_007726310.1, from coordinate 317,701 downwards.
GGGCAGCAGGGATGAGGGGGAAAGGCCTGAGCCTTAGGCAGGAGGAGAGCCCTGGACGCTCACAGGGGCGTATTTCCCTTGTCTGGAGTGTGAGGGATGCACAACGTCCTCCCTGAGGACTCCGTCAGCCCCACCGCTCCCCAGTATCAGTCGTCTTACTTTCCTGCCGCGGAGGCGTGCGGGGAGCCTGCCTCTCCCTGCTCTGCTCTTTGTGGTTCCTGCCTGGCTTTTTCTGTCTTCACTGTCAGATTGCAGCTCCCCTTCTGGCTGTGTCAGAATTCCGTGCACACAAGGAGGAAAAGACAGTCTGGGGAAGGCGCCCTTCTGGTGACAACCATTTTGGCTGCTCAGAAAGATTTTTCCCTCTGTGTTGTCCTTGACTGTATTCTAGATGGATTAGGCTCTGGAAAGGAGAGGTTGTCACAGTGGGAAGCCCTTGAACTTATGGGTATGGGACAAACCATGTCAGGTCAGTGCTAGCACAGTTGCAAACCGGGAGGTTCCTTAGGGATAGACTGGCCTTGCTTCCTTAGGGACCGAGGCCTGCAGAGGCCAAGGATCTCCCCTGGGTGACCCCTGTTTGTGACATCCCTTGGTTGGGGTCCTGAGTCCACTGGTATCTGCTTTTATATCTGTCTCTCCATGGCGAACTCAACCATCTCTTAGCCTTGGGTCTCTGGCACCCAGTAGATCTGCCGTGGATACCCGAACTGGGCGTCAGGAGTGACAGTAGTAACTTCAGCTGCTGTTTCCTGGCGTCAGCCACTGTTGACAAGTGGCCATCATTATTGTCCTCATTCCTAGATAAGGAAGCTGAGGGACAGAGAGGTTACCAGACACACACAGAGTCAAGTGCACGTGCTAGCCTGAGACAAGGGATTGGGCTGACCCTCTCTATCTTCAATTTGTAATGAAGCTGCAGCTGAGGCTCCCAGAGGGTGTCCTGGGCTAAGTGTTTTATGGGCCTTATCTCATCTGATAACGGGGAGCTTGTAATTACTCTTCTTTCACTGACTGGGCAAAGAGGAGCAGGGTGAGATCAGGTGACTGGCCCAGGCTGCACAGGTGGCCGCTTAGAAGGAGCCCCGGAGTCCCCTTTTAGCACCTCGCTCCCCTGACTCAGTGGTGGTGGCGTTTGCTGATGTTTACAGATGAACCACTGGAGGAAGCTGTCCTGATTCCAGCCTCATGAACCCTGCTGTTGCAGCTCATTTGCGTTTGTCAAGTTAATTTGTTTTCCAGACAGAACCACAGACCAGTGTCCCTGCCTCCACCAGTGTGCCCCTCCCCCTGGTCCTGGCATCTGCCCCAGGGACATCCACGGCTCCAGGCTGAGGGAGGGCCAGAGGGCCGAGAAGGGGCCACACTGGCCAGGACCAGGGGCCAGGGGGCGAGAACAGCGGTGCCTCCCCCTGAGGCTGGCCGGCTCCCTGGCTGGGGCAGACTCATGAAATCCGAACTCTGGAGGGAAATTTACTGCACAATAAAGGAAGAATGGCCTGCTTTGGGGACAATTAAAGCCACATTACTGTGGAATTACAGAGGACGCCAGGGGAATTAGCCACATCCAAAGCAGCCAGGAGCACCAGGGCCAAGAAATGTGGGGCGTTCACATGCGGGTTCCCCCCTCTCCCCAGCTTGTACAAGGAACCTGTCTGGTGCCCAAACCCCCTAATTTTAGGGCAAGAAAAACATTTCCAAAGACTACCTGAGGAGATCTATTGTCATAAAACAACCCTGCTCTGCCCAGCTTGTGTCTTAAGTAGTTCTATTCTGGTTACACAACCCACGAAGGCACCGGGTGGAGGTCTAGGGGGGAGGACTAAACCTCATGTTTGCAGCTGGGAGAAAAGAAGATGCCAGGATCCTGAGCCAGAGTGCAGCAGGCTTCCAGTCCCAACCCTCACTGTGAGCTGAATGAACTCAACTGGGGCCTCGACAGCCTCATCTGTAAAGTGGGGATAGTGGTGCCTCTCACCGGGTGTCTGTGAGAATACTGGGTGGATAAAGTACATAAAATGAGGCCCCCAGTATCTGCATCTTTTCTATTTTATGGCTTCCTTTAGTGAGATGAAAGGAAGGCTGTAAAGGGTGGGGTGTTGTTTGTATTAGTTATCTATCCAAGCCTCCCGAGGACTGGAAGAAGATACAGAGATTCGCAGTAAGTCACAAGTTGGGCAACTTGAGCTGTCTAGGGTTTGGAAGACTCCTGGGAGGCCTCCGTATCCTTTCATGCACATTCCTCATTTATCTTCATGGCGTACCTTTAGGATGGGGAAACTGAGGCTGTGTAGAAGCAGCAGATTAGTAAGGTGCAGGGTGGGGCCTGTAGAATTCTGGCTTCATGGGGAGGTTGTGAAGAGAAATGACCCCTTGGGTGCCTGGTGCACAGAGACCACTCCAGGCAAGTCACCTGTCACTGCTGCTGTGGCTGAAGTGAGCAGCCCTGGCAAGTGTAAGCTGCTCCGTCTTTGAGCACTGCCCCCAATTCCCACCCTCTACCCCGTTGCCCACCTTATCCTTTAGGCTGTGGCTTGGCATTTGTCTTTTCTTTCTTAGAGCTTCTAGAAGCCCCTCACTCCTTCTGAACACATCAGACATCTAGCACAGTCAGACGTTCCCACCCCCTTTGGGGGTGAGGCCTCAGGTAGGGGACAACCTTTCTTATTAACACCTTGGGACTCAGTCCCAAAGCAAGCAGCAAGACAGAGTTCAATCATCTTCTGTCTCCCATGACCTTCTGCTGGTTAGCAGCGCTGGAGGGACCCATGGGTCTTTAGATGTGTCTGGGGGGACCCATGGCAGCCATGCCATCAGGGGGCTGAGACAGAGCAAGGCAGCAGAATCTTTTATTTTATTTTTTTAAAGATGACCGGTAAGGGGATCTTAACCCTTGGCTTGGTGTTGTCAGCACCACACTCAGCTAGTGAGCAAACCGGCCATCCCTTTATAGGATCCGAACCCGTGGCCTTGGTGTTATCAGCACCACACTCTCCCGAGTGAGCCACGGGCCGGCCCTAGCAGAATATCTAATTGCTTGTGAGCTCCATGTTTGGCCACACTGTCGGTCCTCAAAACAGTTTGGAGGAAGGTGAGAGGCTGATTCACTAAAGGACTCCACTTTCCTGTAAGGGCCAGTCCCTTGTTGGAATTTCAGCATGACAGAGACAGCAAGTTGCTGGGATGGTTTTTGTCCCCAAATCTGGGGGAGATGTTCAAAATACTCAACAACTGGTACTTCATGGCACCCACCTGGCATAGAGATGTCAGCTGCAGACTGTACTAGATGCTATACTAGAGCATTTCCACAGATGATCACTCTGCCCTAACACCTTTGAAACCTAAGGAGTAGCTGGTTTTTTAGCTAAGCCACCACTGTCCCTTTGTCACTACACCCGTCCAAAGGCCCATTCAGAAGATGCTCAGCTGCAGAGCCAGCATCTCTCCGTGAGAAAGAGTTCACAGTAGTTTCCAGGCCGTTTTCCCTAGCTGTAACTGATAACTTAGAACATCATTCCGGAAAGACTATTTGGATTCCTTTTCTATGAATAAATCCCCCCACATTGGCCCACAGGGAAGTCCTTTTGCTGTTTCCTTCTTTTTTTTTTTTTTTCCTTTTTGTCTTTTTTCGTGACTGGAAACGGATCGCAACCCTCAGTGTCGCGCCCGTACCGGACCAGGACCGGCATCGGGATCGCAACCCTCGGTGTTGCACCCGCACCTCGCTCAGCCAGTGAGCGGCCAGTTTGTATGTGGGATTGGAACCCTCGGCGGGAGCGCCGCTGCGCTTCCCAAGCGGCGCACTGTAGCAGTGCGCCACCGGGCCGGCCCTGCTGTTTCCTTCTGAAGTACATAGTCCCTACCTCAAGGACTCAGGGTCATTTGCAGACTGGAACCCCCCCCCCCCCAACTCATGTATGAGAATGTTAACAAGGCCAGTCCTGGCCTCAAATCTAGAAGGATCTCTCAGCCCAGAGGTGGGAAAGTGTGTCCTCTAGGCTCTCTGAGTGGGAAGGGACTTTATCACTCTGGTTCTGCCTCCTCCACAGAGCTGAATCTCCTGGACCCTGTCCCTCTACTTGAATGCCTCCAGGCACAGAAAGGTGGCTCTCTCCCAGGAGTGGCCCTTTCCAGCTCCCTTGTCAGCTGGAATCCGCCATCCCCCGTCACTCCCTCTGTCCCATGACAGGCCACCTACTTTCTTCAGCGAGGTGATTTTTAATTAAGGTGTTTAATTGTAACGTCATAAACACTTTACTGATATCTAAATAAGTTGTATCTACTGGTTTGATTAAAATAATTGGATTCAAAATTGGGGTTCAGAGTTTGATTAGTTCCACCACAAACATGTCCTGATGAAAATGGCCTTCTTTGGCTAGAGATTTGGGGCCACTCTGATCATATTCGCCTTCCTCCTCCTTGTCTCTCCCAAAACTCCAATTTGATTCTGCGTGGGGATCTTTGCATGTGAGGTTGGGGCATACTAGGGAGTCACAGGGGCTCTTGGGAGCCTGGGTGCGGGCAGAGAGAGGTGGCCTGTCTGCTCAGTGTTGACAGTGGTGAGTAGGGAAGGACACACAGGCACTAACCGAACAGGAACTGAAGAATCAGACGACACTTTGAGTTCAGAAAAGCCCAAGCAGGACTCTTCCTTTCTGGGCCTGTTGAATTGAGGGGCCCTTTTAACTTCTTCTGGGACCCTTGGATGCTGAGGATGTTAGAGTTGACTTTGGTAAAAACTGTCCTGTGAAATCATACATCTCAGGCAAAGCATAAGTTTGATAGGGATCTGGAATGTGCTGGAGATAAGACTGCCATGCAGCTCCGGGGGCAAACTTTCACTAAACATTATTTGTTGAAAGTCACATTCAGCTGGGCGTGCTGTCTTTTTATTTGCTAAATCTGGCAGTGCTTGTTGGAGAGTGAATTAGGAAAATGAGACGGCATGTTGGTGTTGACCCGGTGGGGCTCACCAGGACCCCAGTTTCAGCCCGTCCCCATCCACGAGCAGGAACCTCCGTCTCTCAGGCTCACAGGGCCCGGCATGCAGGGTCAAATCCCTGGAGCAGTTTAAGCTGGCCTCTGGAGCTTACAGCCCAGGCCAGAGTTAACTAAAGAGTTGAATTAAATAAATGGTCAAGCAGAAGGGGATACAGCCTATGGGGGTAGTGGTGTCTGAAGTAGGGGTGGCGTCCCAGGAGTTGCATGTTTTCCTGAATCGACTGCGAGTCATTAAGCCTCCCTCCCACCAGCCTCTCCCACAGCTGCTGGAGTCGCGCCTTGGATCTCCAGCCTGGCATGTGCCAGACTCAGTGATGGGAGCCATTACAGATGGGAAGTGACTCCAGGGAGCCAGGAGCCAAGAGCCAGGCTTGGCCGGCACCACTGGCAAGTCAGCCCTCATGTGTCCCTTCGAGAAGGCACATGGAGTGTGGGCCCAGAGGAGTGTGTGCCCACTTCTGGGGACGAGGGGTGGGGAGGATGCCCCTGCTGCTAACCAGGCCTCTGGGCAGGGCGGACCCCGGGGAGCTTTGCTGTGACCACCCCTTCTACTGTGAAAACCCTCTGCCTTCAGCGATGAATTCCAGCGGCCATGGGGGTTTATCAAGCTTCTTTCTGCCTGAGACCGTGTCACCCCCGCCTTGCTGGAGGTCTGGAAAGAGCCTTGAATTTGTGAGGTGAAGAGTTAGCCACCGCTGACAGTTCCCAGGTCCTTGGCACAGTCTCTCTGCCTCTTGGGGCCTCCTATTTTTCTCTTCTCTTCTATGACAAGAGGGTAAACTAGGCAAACTTGGAAGGGTGCACCAGCCCAAAGAGGCTTTTTTTTTGCCTTGGGCAACAATGTCCCCCTTCCCTATTTGGCTGATAGATCTTGGGCGTGGATGGGAGTGGGGTGTGGTGTTCATGCAGGTCCTGTGATAAGACACAAGATCCCTAGTCTCTGGACCTCCAATTTGAAACCATTTTTGCCCTTGAGGGCGAGAGAGTTTGCATCTTATAGGCAGTGGGCAGCCACAGAAGGTTCCAGAACAGGACAGGGACAAGATGAGAGGATTGTTTGGAGAGAGGTTTGGGGTGGAGGACCGGTTGGAGTGTGAAGTCGCTGTGCTGCCTGGGTGGGGCTCTGGGAAAAGACTGCAGGGGAGGATCAGAGGAAGGCTGCAGACAGAGAACTGACTGCTCGGGGCTTACCAAGGCCTCCGCGGCATTTCCTCTGCAGAGAGGGGCCTGCCCGCCGGCAGGGAGAGGAGGGTGTTTGTGCAGCAGAACCGGAGTTGTTCCTTTGCAGCGAAGGGCCTGGGCGACGATGATTGTTAGGAGGGGACTGTCTCAAAGCCTTAGGGGAGGCTCAGCAGCCAAGAACAAGGCAGGGGAGAGAAAAGCCTAAGATGTTTACAGAGAAAAAGTCAGTGGAAAAAGTGACGGCGAGGTTGAGCAGATTTGGGGGACGGCTGTCTAGTCAACGGCGGAGGCGCTGTCGCCCTGCACAGTGGGACGAAGAGCCACAGGGCCCGGGTGGCACTTTGGGGAGAGCACAGCCCTGACCCTGGCACCCCGATCCTGCCCCCGATGGGGCGCCCTCTCCAGCCAGTTTGCAGGGACCCTGTTCATCGGTCGCCCCCCTGCTCCGTTGGAGTTCACATTTCTGCTCGAAGGACACAGGACTCACCCGACTGGCCAGACTTCAGACTTATCCGCCCCCCACCCGTCCCTTCTCCAGAAGCCCGAGGGGCTCTGCGGGGCGGGGCGACCCTCCCAGCAGCTCTTTTGTCTGACATCTTGACAAAGGGGCCAGGCCTTTCCCAAGCCCCACAGGTGTGAAGAACTTGTTACTGTAGTGTTTGCTCAGCCCTGTGAGTGGCCTGAAGGACTGTTGACAGAGGGCCCCTTTGTGTTCAGACTCGGCGAAAGCTCTCTAAGCCCTGACAAACACAGGCCACTTATCTCCGGGGACTTTATCAGAAACCATCTAAAGCCTGTCTTTGGCAGGCCGGGAACTCCAGCCTCCCTGGCCGCGACTCGGGGGACTGGGGTTCCAAAGCATTTCCCCCCTTTTTTTTTTTTTTTTTTCCATTTTTCCAACCACCTTGATCCACCCTTGTCAATTGTGTTGCTGATACCAGAGATCAAGCGCAGGTGGTGGGGGGAAGATCAGAGCTTTTGTGTTCAAATTGGAGTGACGCTTTTTTAAAAAAATGTTGTGGTTCTGCAGGCCTCTGTCTCCTGAGAGGACAGACACAGAGAGAGCAGGTGGGCCCCTTTCAGTGAGGGCTTGGCTTCAGGGGGCTCCCAGACTGACCAGGGAGGGTCCCCCTTGCTCGCTGCCCTCTATTAAATCATCCTACCAAGCCCCCCAACCATACCCAAAGCAGACTGCTCTTTTTCTTCCTCAAAATAGTTTCCTCTGGGGGCCGGCCCCGTGGCTCACTCGGGAGAGTGCGGTGCTGATAACACCAAGGCCCCGGGTTCGGATCCCATGTAGGGATGGCCGGTTAGCTCACTGGCTGAGCGTGGTGCTGACAACACCAAGTCAAGGGTTGAGATCCCCTTACCGGTCATCTTTAAAAAAAAGAAAAAAAAAAAAAAGTTTCCTCTGCCTACCTTTTCACTCTGGAAAGCCCAGGTGGTCACCGGTCCTGTGGGCTATTCTTCTGATGCTGTTAACCCTGTATAGGCCCCATCACCTTCACCTCCAGCGAGGTGGAAGCCTGTAGGGTCCCCCTGAGGGCCACGGTGTCATCCAGTCCCATCCGTGGTCCACCCGCTGCCTGGGGGTGGTCTTGCTGCTCTTTCCACCCTGTCACCTGTCCTACTCAGCCCCACCCTGTGGCTTCTCCACAGCTCCCTTAGCTTAGCCTGGGGTGCTCCTCTCCTGAACTCCCCCCAGGGACCCTCCCAGAGGCGAGTCTGTCCCTTACCGTCCCAGAAGTTTTGATATCATGCAGTTATAGACTTTTAGGGGCAGAAAAGAGCTTAGAGATCATGAGACCCAAATGTCTTCATTTTTCAGGTGAGAATATAGAGGCTCAGAGCCAGAACGAGAGCCCAGGCCTCCCAGTCAGGCCCAGCTCTTTCCTCTTGCCTCGCTGCTGGTGATGTATCAGCTGTGTGCTGTTGGGTTTTATTTAATAGTAATTTTACTCACCTGTGCCCTGCCTCTCTCCATCATGAGCTCCTTGCCCCTGTCTTTAGCCATCTTTTCTCCTCCTGCATCATCTAGACCAGCCCTTCTCCAATTGTGGCCCTCAGACCGACAGCATCAGCACCACCTGGGAACTTGTTAGGTGTGCACGTGCTGATGTCCCACATCCAGCCCACTGGCTCGAGCTCTGGGGGTGGGCTCAGCAGTCTGTGTTTTAATAGGCAACCTGGTGAATGCAGGCATCCAGGTTCGAGAACCATCACGTTGGGAGGGGTATAGTGGGGGAGGAAGGGGGGTCAGAGCAAAGCGCAGTGGTGTCAGCCCTGCAGCTCCCATGCACACGCGAGGGGCTCTGTTAGTATTTGTTGAATGAAGAAATGGGTGAGCAATCATGCAGAAGCAGGTCCTGCTAAGGGTGTCATTGGTGGCCCCCTCTCCTGTCTTGAGATGCCACATCTTTCTCCGAGAGTCCCATAGAATGTCCTCACCTTGCCTGGGTTCTGTCATACTCAGTATGGACTGACTTGTTGCCTGTTGATTTTGTTCTTTAAGACAGACAAGCTGTCTAGTTCTCCTGGCCACGTCTAGCTGATGTTGGTCAATATTTGTTTTTTTTAATTGAAGTTGAAACAAAGTACCCTCAAATGATCACAGACTCTAGAGCCTTGACTGGAACCACATTGCTCCTGTGTGATGTCTTCTTAGTCCTCAAAGTGGTGCCCAGTCTCTCTGGCTCACTCTGGCTGGTCACCATGGCATTGTATCTGGCTGAATGACTTCTCTAGTGACAAACGTTAAGCCCTGTATTTGGGGATCGTGGTAGACCTTGGAGTGTGGCAACAGTGGCAGCAGTATTAACCAGACTTTTAGCATACCTGGGTATCTCCAAAGACTCTGCCAGGGCAGGGGCCTTGTCTGTCCTGCTCACAGTTATATCCCCAGCGCCTTACATGGTGCCTGGAATGTAGTAGGTGCTCAGTAAATATTTGTTGAATGTGTAAGTAAATCCACACCCTACTGGATTTGCCAGTAATAAAGTGAAACCTACAATCTGGGCTTTGTTTTGTAAATTTGTCCACATTTATGATCATTTCTCTTATGTTCAGCTCACCTGTAGACACAAAAGGCTAGCGGTCCTGGAAATGCTTGGGCCAGTCCTGTCTCAGCCCCTTTCCCAAAAGGATTCATTTGAGAGCCCAGTTCCAAGTGATCCCTAGGTGCTGACAGGAGCCAGGTGTGTGGGGAGCTGGGTTGCTCGGCCTGGCCATCTCAGGAGATGCTGAAAACTGGGCTCAGAAGGACACTTACTGGGGGTGGAATACTTAAAATTCATAAACAAGACTCAAAAAATTTGTAAATAAATAGTATACCAAATGGAGTAGCAAAATAATAAATAAAAGGAAATACAGACTACCCCAAATTCTTAAAAATAACTCTCAAATATTTTTATGATTTTGAACCAATAATTTAAGGAGAAGTTTCTTTTGAAACCAGACCTCTGTCCACTGCCCCATCGCAGACTCCCTGCCGTAAACCCTCCCTTTTGCCTCTCTGTGGGGCTCTCTCTCCACACAGTGGGTTATATTCCAGCTGGTTTCTTTCCAATTTAGTTCCAGTTCCACTAGTCTACACTGGCCTGTGGGCCAACAGCAGCAGCATCGCTTGGGAGCTTGCTAGAAATGCAGGCTCCTAGGCCCTGCCTCAGAGCCCCTGAATCAGAACCTGCATCTGAACAGGATCCACGGGGGACCGTGTGAATGTTACAGTTGAAGCAGCACTGGCAGAATGTCCTGTCTGTGCCCCGACTCTCTTCCACCTTGGCCCAGAAGGGCCCAACAGAATGGCCTCCCCGACTGTCAGTCCCGACAGCACTGGTCACAGTTGGAAATTCCAGATTTGTCATGCACATACTAGACCACTGCCCATGACCCCTCTGAGATCAGAAGCACCCCGAGAGCAGGACTCTTTCTTGCTTGCCACTGAGTCCCCTGAACTTACCCCAGTGCCTGGTCCTTTTAAAGGCTTTAATCAAGCGTTTGTTGAAGGAGTGAATGATTGTCACTCTCTGGGGCAGGGTTCTAAGCTGCAGCCTTTGCACTCAGAGCATCTTAGGCAGCAGCAGAGGGACATAAAGTCACATACTCTGGAGGTGGGGGATGTCACAACCCCTCTAACACAGGGCGTTTCAAACTCAGCACTGTTGACACTTGGGGCTGGGTAACTGTGTTGTGGGGGGGCTGTTCTGTGCATTGCAGGATGTTTATCAGCCTCTCTGATCTCTGTCACTTAGTTGTAAGCAGTCCTTCTTTCTCTAGTTGTGACAAACAAAAATGCTTGTAGACATTGCCGAATGTTTGCTGGGCGGCAAAATTGCACCTGGTGCATTGCAGGATGTTTATCAGCCTCTCTGATCTCTGTCACTTAGTTGTAAGCAGTCCTTCCTTCTCTAGTTGTGACAAACAAAAATGCTTGTAGACATTGCCGAATGTTTGCTGGGCGGCAAAATTGCACCTCGTTGAGAGCCACTGCTCCTGTCGCTCCCCAGGAAAGTAGTGAGAACACTTAGTGTGTGGTG